>NW_019737096.1:665804-677134 GCF_002891405.2 Cryptotermes secundus | reverse complement strand
GGCGCGGCCGCCTAGTTATGTAACGACGCTATCATTAACTCGCTTGTAGCATCGATTTATAATATTATAATGAATTGAAGAGGATGTTGAAGGGAGCGGTCATAGCATAATTTAAGGTACTATCCCTTCTTTTACCAGGAAAGACTAAGGAAAAACGCGAAAATTTTTCAAGTTATTTCGCGTCCCTAACTCAAGCAAAAAGAGCTATCACTTGAGCCAACTTGCTTATTCTCTGCCCTGATATGATTCCAATTTCGAAATGTGATTGCTGTAGGTTTTTAAGACTGCGAACACTGGCCTTGTTAATATCTGACCACCAGGTGACGAAAAAAGGTCAACTGACAACTGACATGAGGTCAGTAACCCCCTCCCACTTGCGTTTCGTCTTCTGGTCCATAGGTCTTACAGAAACAAATCTATTGATATCTGAGGTTCAGTGAATGCAGTGTTTCTTTCGTCTGTCCATTATGTTTTAATTTGGCCCGACTAGTAATGAGTGGACTTGCCAGCCAGACGGAGCTAGTGTATAGCAGTACTTTATGCCTAGCCCAGAAGATGAATGGAGCGCCATTCCCTCAGGCCTTTCTTTCTCTTTAGCATTTTCCCGTGAGTGATCACGTCAGCATTTAGTTTACGACGTTTTCACTGGTCTGATCCCACCTCAGTACTCTGTATTGTTATAGTGACATGTAGCATTTGAATAGGTCGTTTCATACTGTATTAGTGACCGTCACTCAGCTGGTCTCTCATTCTCTCCATCAGTCTCTCTGAGATGATTTAATATGATTATTTTTCGGCACGTATTGGTTTCATTTTTAGTTAAAGGCTATTTAACGACATTGTGTCAGTTACATTTTTTCTGCACCGCCGAAGCATTGTAGAGTTGTGAAAAGGTAAGAACTTGGAGGGAGAAAACTGTGATCCGTACATACATTAATCTCTAGCGATATTTCCCAAACTCTTTGGTCTAGTAGTCAGAGTTCCTGGCTACAGATCCAGAGGTCCCGGGTTCGATTCCCGACGGTACCAGATTTTCTGAGAAGTAGTGGGTCAGGAAAGGTGACCACTCAGCCTCGTAAGGATAATTGAGCTATTTCAAGGAAATATCGGCTCCGGTCTAGAAAACCGATATTAATGGCCGTGGGGATCCGTTGCGCTGACCACGTGACACCTTCTATCCTCAGAAGTTGGCACTAACTTCGCCGACAAGCGGCGGTCGCTCGGCCAGTATAGTTCGCTTGCAGACTACAAACCACGGAGTTTTTTTTTGTTTACTTTCCTTCAAAAGTGAGACTGCTCGATCCTAATCTAAGGCCATATATTCCCCACCGCTCCGTAGAATTGTTCCCTTGCGTGGACATATAGGTAACCTAAGAAGTATGTAGCCTGTCCCTTTGCTTACACAAATAATTCCTCATCCGAAAGTAACTACATACCTCGACTACGGAAATGACACAGAGTGCGAAAGAAATTTGAAACAAACAAATATATCACTGCTGTCTGTGTATTTGTTTCTGGAAATTTGCCATCAAGTAACATTGACACTAAAAGAGCAGCCATTAAGTCCCCCCACAATCTTAGAACCGTTTCTTTGGAGGAGATGAGTGGAAAAAAGAAAGGAAGGAAGGAAGAAAGAAAAACTTCGGTCAGGATAACCGGTGAATGAAGTGGAATGATGTGACGGTCATTAGAGTAACAGGATATGTATTGTGTAGAAAATTATGCGCATCAATATTCCGCGTGTTGATGGATTGATGTCCATATGAAAACCTGAGCAGAATTAATTTGTTCTGTAGGCTCGTCTTAAAGAAAACCAAGGTCATGCAGAATCGGTTTGTATTTATATGTCTGATTCCTTGGTACGAGACAAGATTTAATCAAAATTTATTGTTCGAGAGCACAGCAAAGTACAGACCGCAGATGGACAAGAATTATTAAATCTGTATATTCTGTGTGTATGTAATATTATGAGTAATTTGATAATCTGTTACCAAGGTTTCAGAGCTACCTGTCGCCTGTGCACTACATGTTCTCTTAAATCCAGATGGCCACTCAGCCGTATGCTATTTCTCTAACAGTTGGCACGCTGTCTGCATGTACGAGTAATTCCGTTTTTCAGTCTTCATTGTCAAGGTCTGTTGCTTCCGTTGCCTGTTCGAAACCAGTTTCCCATTCGTTTCTTATTTCTCTAGACCAGTTTAACGTTTAATATGACTATTTTGAATTAGCTGGTCTATAGGCAATTCAGAGACCGCCTCTGTGGTCTAGTAGTCAGAGTCCTTGGCTACAGGTCCAGTGGTCCCGGGGTCGATTCCCTGCGCTACCACATTTTCTGAGAAAGTAGTGGGTCTGGAACGGGGTCCACTCAGACTCGTGAGGATAATTGAAGAGCTATTTCAAGGAAATAGCGGCTCCGGTCTAGAAAACCGAGATTAGCGGCTGTGGGGATTCGTTGCGCTAACCACGTGACACCCTCTTCAATAGATCACTGTAGGTCGCAGTGCAAGGGCCGAGAAGGCCCACCTCTTATACACTCATTCATTCATTCATTCATTCGTTCGTTCATCCCCCGAAGTTGGCACTAACTTCGCCGACAAGCGGCGGTCACTCGGTCGGTATAGTTTGCTTGCGCACTCAAGCCACGGAGTTTTTTTTTGTAGGTAATTCAGGATTTCTTACCTTCAAGCTTGCCCTTTCTCCGATAGCTATACGAAATTACTGTTCGCCGATAAGATAGAAGGCCATTGTAATGACTTGTCGAGATACTGTGACCTTAAAATAGGTCACGAATACTCCTGCTGTTGAATTTGAAGTCATCCTTCACAACACTGTACGTCTGACGTATGTGTCGGAAGAATCCGGTTCGATTCTCTGCTTGCTGGAGGTTCTCGTGAGTTCCGTCAGTTCTTCCAGGTGGCTGTTTTACACGCAACTGCTTGTTTCCCATTGTTTTTCTAGAATCATCGACCTACAAATCGCACAGTTGCGTTCGATACTATCGATTTTGCGCAGTTGATACGGTGTTTTAAACAAAGAACAAGTCTCAAGGGATGTTTTGTGTTTTCGTTATTTTTCCAGTCTGTGCTGTCAGCCCTACGCTTGTGTTTTCCACAGGATGTTTTCAAAACAGAGAATAGTTCAGGCGGATGCGGTAATTGAACTGTAAAAGCGGTTTCAGGGCGCGTAAATACAATCATTAGAGTGTTATTGAGCAGAATTTTTCTTCTTCTTTTTCTGAGATGTGTCTTGGAGTGGAATAGGAAAATGAAGTACCATTTGTGGGGAAAGGAAGTCGATATATTAAAAGCCGAGGTGGGACCCAGATTTAATCAGGCCTTTTTGTAATGCGAGCTGCTTTGATTTATATGTGTAAGTGGGCGCTATAGGACTGATTTAATATTTTTAGGGTCATTGAAGAAAGAATGATGAGAGTGGTAAAGTACACAGCGCACGTGGGACATACGAGAAGTATATGCAATTTATATTGGACGTTTAAATGCGAAGATACCGCCTGTAAGACTTAGGCGTATTTGAAAGCATAATTGTTAACATGCATGCTTCAAGGAATTGAGTAAGGGCGATGTGACATTTCGGACGAAATAGTTTTCCATTTGGTGTACTGAATCTTGCAAGTTTAATCTAGAAATGCGATCAAATGTTAGTTAAATACGCGGAAGAAGAAATTACTGAGGAAGGTGTATGGGCCGTTAACAGACAAGGGGTCCGGAGAATAGGAATCAGCCACGAATTGAGGCAATTGAATAAAACTCCTGATCTGTTAAAGGATATTAAACGGACAGAGTTGGAGCCGTTAGGGCATATGATTAGAATGAGTCAAACCGGTGTGACAGAGCATTTTTGGAAGTTGTAAGGTACAAGGTAAGTGAATAGTCCCAGACCGAGATAGCTGAACAATGCAGAGAATGATTCATGAGAGCTGGAAGTGAACAGATGGAGGCAGCAAGTAAATAATGGATAAGAATAAGCGTCAGTGGCAAAAGGGGCCAAGGTTCTCAGAGGAATATACGGCCAAAGAGTATGTAAGCAAGTAAATCGCATTTAGTAAATTGACGGTCGCAATTGGCCATTAGTGTTCAAGCTTTATTTTATGCTAACGTTTCAGAAGAACGTAAAAGGTAAAGTTTTGCTTAGCTAATTAAACACTACGCCATGAAGGCGTATGGGGGTGTGGATGTATAGATCCACATTTTCTTGACCTTGGCACTAGCTGGAGGTGAGTGGTCAGCTTCACGCCCCTGCTACTTTACCCCCGGGGAAAGATCCCCCGGTACCCATTGGATAGGCGGTTGGGTGGACCCCAGAGCCGGTCTGGACGAAGTTGAGAAGAGAAAATTGTTGACCCTACCGGGACTCGAACTCCGACACCTCGGTCGTCCAGCCCCGTAGCCAGTCGCCATACTTACTACGCTATCCCGGCTCCCCATCGTTCAGAATAACAACATTTAAATCAAAATCGACAGTTCTTAGTTAGTTCTTTATTTTGACGCACAGATGGACATGGTCGTATAGACACAAAGATGATTACTCGTGAACGGACGGACATACACGTAAAATGCTGATAACACTTTCTCTTTCTTTCTTGCTCATGTCCGAAGTAGTTGGATGTGTGTGTGTGTCGACATTATGGGAACATAAGCGCATCGTGATGCTCATTAAATCGTGGTAGATAAATTACTCATCCCTTGCCCAGTTTGGCCTCCGGATATCATGTAGGCGGCCTGTTTCCGCTTCTCACCTCCACTGTTAGCGCCAATATATTGTTTCCGTCGTAATTTCATCTCTTGTGTTGCCGTATGCATGCTAAGTCCGGCCGTCAGTTGAGTTATGAAGCAAAGTGCATCCGCTACTCGTAAGTCTGATGCTTGTACGTAATTCAAACCAGGATTATACAAACATATCTCATGTCTTATCGATATGTTCGTTACAGAATCGTGTAGTACTTTGAGCCTGCGTGTTAAATGCTTACCTAGCCCTTGACTACAGAGCTCCAGTAGGACGGGTGCAATAAGTTTTGTGTATTCAGGCTGCAGTGACTTGAGAGATAGGCATGACGTCCGGTATTCACAAGAGTGTTCGCCAACGTGAATTGTCTGCAATGGAAAATCTTCCTTGGACGTTGCGAGCTCCTACAAAGAATAAATAATTGTATTAAATGTACGAAGAATTATGTTTGCAAATTATGTTCGTCTTGGTCACGACACTGAAAGCAACTCTCCTTTGTTATTTCGATAATTAAGGGATAGCGCGGTCGGTATAGCGACTGGCTACTGGCTGGACGACCAAGGGGTCGGAGTTCGAGTCCCGGTAGGGTCAAGAATTTTCTCAACATCGTCCAGACCGGCTCTAGGGCCACACATCGTCCTATCTAATGGGTACCGGGTGCTCTTCAGTGGCCGGGGCGCGAAGCTGACCACTCACCTCCGGCTAGTGCCGAGGTCAAGAAAATGTGGATCTATACATGCACTCCCCCATACGCCTTCATGACTCAGTGCCTAATTAGTTAAGCACAGGGACAACTTTACCTAACAACGTGTAAGAATAGATCTCTAGCGAATTAAATAACTTGGTAGAAGATTGTTACATATTGATATATTTTAATAGTGGACGAGTTTCTTGTTGTTTGCCATCAGGTGAACCATGGTCAATTGCTTGAGATCTAAGGGTAGGCGTAGTGCATCGTATTGTTTTCCGTATGTACGATTAGTAATAGGCATGCATGTGGGTCTCACCCACTTTGTTCATCGGATAGGTTTCCCAAAGCACAAGCAGAAGCAGCTTTCAGTGTCTATGCATTTTAAACAAATCTCGCCCACGTTAACTTCATAATAATTGGGCCAATTTCCCTTAAATTTTTGCAGAGGCATCTTGTTATTGGAGGTTCCCAGGCGCCGTGCCATCAGAATCCATGCAGTTAACTATATAAACATGGAACACTGTTTGAGGTCGTCGTTGGAAGGAGCAAACTCGATGGTCAATAACAGTGTAACCGCTAGTTCTCTGCCTGCAACCTACTTTCCGGATCACCAGCACAGTGAAAGACACTAGTAGTGAGGCTTGCGTATCCGTACAGTAACGGGGATGATCCGTGATACGGTGATGACGGTGGAGAGGTTCGGTTATTCCTCTGCACCACCAGTGCCTTCCGTCCCGTGAGAACCGGGCCTCAAATGCCCGGATTAAAATGGTTAGCCCAAAGTACAGAACTCGTCTTGCTTTGCCTCCATGCTTTTACGTGGCTACATGATGGGTTTCTCATAATTCCTACAGCTGGTATAATGTTTTAAAAAAGGCCACGGCTGTTCCCGTTCGCGCCCTCTTCCTCGACACTCATGGGCATTGCACAGTTTCTGTATAACCACTGCAGTTGACTCAGCCGACAAACTGAACTCCGTTGCCTGTAGTACGCAAGCGAACTATACCGACCGAGCGACCGCCGCTTGTCGCCGAAGTCAGTGCCAACTTTAGCGGCTAGAGAGTGTCACGTAGTCAGCGCAGCGGATCCCCACCACCATTAATCTCGGTTTTCTAGACCGGAGCCGCCATTTCCTTGAAATACGTGTAGCTCCTCAATTATCCTCACGAGGCTGAGTGGACCCCGTTCCAGACCCAATACTTCTGAGAAAACCTGGTAGCGCCGGGAATCGAACCCGGACCTTTGGATCTGTAGCCAGGAACTCTGACCGCTAGACCACAGAAGCGGTATCGACAAACAACAGAAATAAAGAGTTGAAAATCTTATAAAGCCTGTCTTTATAGAAGAGTTAAGGGAAAAAGAATGACAACATCAGGAAATGAGTCGTATTAGTCGAGTCCTGTCAGCTTTCGTGGGCGGTACCGCAAAATCTCGTCTTTGAATATGTTGGGTGATTTGTGCCGTTATTGCGCCCATTGATAACAGCATGTGGGTTTGAGTGCTTATCGAGAATATAACTGGATGACGAAGACCTCATTGCTACATACTATGAAACTACTGTTGCCGTGACGTTGCATATGCGATGACGTCAGGTACAGTTACAATATGGGCACGCAGCTGTGCTGAATATTGGTTTGGGCATTGCTGTGTTCTGTTGATTGAGCCCGGAATGAAACCCTTTCAACACAGGCTTCCTAAAACACGTAGAGGCTCTCGGAATTAATGTCTTGAAAATGGGTTGGACTAGGAGACCGGCTGGCAGGCAATGGGTTTCGACAGTAGTACTCAGAAAAGACAATTACTTTGTTATTTCATCATCTTAGAATTTCGAGCCATGGATTTTTCTTATCGCCACTATTTCTCTCTCTCTCCCTATCCTCTCTCACTCCCCCCCTCCAACCGCTCTGTGGTTTCTGGTATGGGCTAATTTCCCATAAAGAACTCATAGCAGATGAATCCGTGAGATGATCCGGCGGGTTGAGAGCAATCGAAGAAAATCTTGAGGGAAAAGTTCCTACGAAGAGAGACATGTTCGCATTAATTAAATTTTTCTTGACCATGGCATCCCCGATTGTGCCACGAAGCGCACAGAAATTTGGTTCAGGGAGTTAGTTACAGAGAATGGTATTCGTGTAGCGCCGACGTGACTGTCAGATGCTAGTGGCTGTATCATTGTTGCTTTCACGAAGCATCGTTATTATGACGCATATAGCATCAACTAAAAGAAGAGATTGCTTCAAGATTTTATTATAACAACGCCCCTGTAGCAGTGACACGTTTATGAACTTTTTTTTCTGAATACTTGTGAGTAAAACTGTTAAGTGACTCAAGTTTAGCTTCGCATTTGCTTGCAGTTCACGTACGGTAATATTGTGGTGAGTTCTCATACGTTCCTTGCCCAGAGTCCACATCAGAAGTGCACCTGAAAGATTTCTAAGCGAATTTAATATTGGTTCGAATCTATCAAATTATGTATACGTACATACCATAATTTACACGATTCACAAATGTATCTTGTAGTGTTTGTTGTGCTGAGACCCAGTTCCAATCCAAGGGTATTGCGGTATTTAGACCCGTTGCTAGGCAACGATCGCGAAATAAGCAGCTATATTCAGTAGCCGTTGCTAAGTTATGGTTTTGTAAACAACGGCTGCTGCTGGGTAATGACCGCAACAGACACGCAACAATAAAAGAGCCGTTGGAAGCGGTGGTCTCTACGCGGTCTATGATATATCTACTTGATACAGCAATAGAAGAACTTTTGGAAGCGGTCTTCTCAGAGCGGTCCATGCCGAGGCTTATAACGACGGGCAGCTGCCATTTAAGAGTCTTGAGGCGGTAGTTAGAGGAGTAGGAGGGTGATGTGAGATGGCCGCCAGCCTGAGAGTTAGTGCAGTGGAGTGAGTAGGTTTGTAGGCGAGTGAGGAGAGCCGCGGCTCAGTCCTCGTGAGCTGTTGTTGTTAGAAGATGGGTAGCTAAGGCATGGGAACAGTTCGTGAACCCAGAGGAAGGGGAACGCCCGCCGTTGGAAGCCGGTACCAAGCAACGGCAGTGAAGACGTGAGTGTGGACACTAATATGTGTGTGTAACAGTGTACTGTAAAGTGTAGTTGCGCGTTGTATCAAAGAGTCCAATAGATCCGGTCATAAACCCGAGACCCATCTATAGTAACACTCAATCACGTGACAGTATTCCATGATGTAAAGTGGACAGATTGGCATTTCGGTATGTTTTCGCAGATTTACGTAGATTTTCCTCTTTCTTTCATTCCATTGATGCTCCACACTGATCTGGTACCGCCTGCGAGATCTGTTGCTGTATTGATCACCAGACACCATGGAATTCACTTCGGACCTGGCACTTAACGTTATAAATATATTTGTTACAATGAAAAGGCACGTCAATGCCTAAAACAGGACGGATTCAGAAGCTGTAATGCTACAGTTACTCTGTTGTAAGCTACCGGCGGTTATCGCGTGTAGAAACATAATTAATTTCAAATTAAGCATTTGAAGCCGTAATTACTCGTGTAACGAACTGTAACGCCGAGGGTTCTTCGTTTGCTTGTTTATCTCATATTCGGAAACTGCGGCCGAATCAGAAGAGACATAACAAATTAAATTTCAGGTGACGCCATCCGCAGGCTCTGTGCGTGGAGCAGGGACAGCCATCTTCTGGGATATAGCGCCGTGTAGTACGTATATGAGCCGACGTTTCCGAGGAAAGAATCACCACCATCTCCTGGGTCGAAAATCAGCCGAGTGAGAAACTAGCGAGAGCAGGTGGCTGGGCACAATTAAGAGTGGGGGTGTTCGAGACGATTTTGAAACATAAAATGTTGTACAAGAAATTAGCACCGAAGAATCTGGAGGAGCTTGGAGACAGGGTGACCCCTAAACGCTTTACCACGGCAAGCATATTATTACAACTCTGCGGGAAGACGTGACTTAGGACGACGTAGGAAGAGACGGATGGAACAGCTCTGCCTTGGAACAGAATCCGGCCCAGTCCTTGCCACGATAGTATAACAGTAATAATATTAATGACAGTAATTCAGTAATTCAATTCTTTATTATTTATATGCCTAGTCAACAGCTACAAGGCGAATTGCAGACACAGCACAGTGTAAATACAAGTAATTACATTATAGACAAACACAACACAGTGTCAAAGACAAATTACAGGCAAGCACTGGATGAAACAACACATTAATACAGAAAGTAAACAAACGAACGAAGATAAGGAGTGGTAACAACACATTAGTACAGAAAGTAAACAGACAAACGAAGATGAGGAGTGGTAACAAGAACATAGTAACTAACAAATACATAGCACAGGACATTAAATAATATAATAATAATAAATGGCCTCCACGCCTGTTATACTCGTAGTCACATTCTTGGCGAAGTTCCTGGGATGAATTTACCTTAATTCGTCTTGGAATTCCTTTTTGAATTTGAGCACTGCTTGATATTCCTCTACCGATCTGATCGATGTAGTTACAGCGCTCGGTTCTAATCTCAGTCAGGACACCGGCTGTCCCGACGGGCTTCATGGTTTTCTTCAGTCCCTTCAGGAAATTTTGGTATATTGCCTCCATTAGACCATGCCGCTTTCCAGATCATTTCTGTCGTCATCCTGTCAATCGCCAATATAGTCTGGATACGGGCAACGTCGTGAAATAAAGAGCAAGAATTCCTGTTGTACGTCACCTGATTTGCCGCTGTATCTGAACATACGTTACAAGTCTTTGAATATTTACTCGGGCTCTTGTTTACGATTTGTGTACTAGGGCTTATATCCGGCTACATTTTAGGCTGTTACTGTCCGGCTGTCGTTTGGGGACCAGTGATACGGAAGTGGTAGTACTGTACTGTTCACCATGAAAATATGTACCTCATGTCGCATGGGAACAACGAATTAATGCATGCATTTATTTAGTTTTACAATTTAAAATGGTTTGTTTATAATTTATTTATTTATGCCGTATCCCCGGAATTGTCACATCGAGTTTAATAACGTAAGCTCAGTGAGGTACTTCTCATTACGAGAATGAATATACTCGTATTAGTACCAACATTGATTTAGACAAAATCGCATCTTTATCACACTTTCGTGACTAAGTCGGGATAACGTAGTAGGTACAGCGACTGGCTCCGGGCTGGACGATCGAGGGCTTGGAGTTCGAGTCCCGGTAGGGTCAAGAATTTTCACTTCACCAATGGTCCAGACCGGCTCTGGGGTCCACCTAACCTCATATACAATGTGTACCGGGGGTAAAGCGGCTGGAGAGTGAAGCCGACCACTCACCAACTAGTGCCGAGGTCAAGAAAATGTGGATCTATACATCCACTCCCCCATATGTCTTCATGGCGTAGTGCTTAAGTAGTTAAGCATAGGTACAAATTTACCGTTATCTCATCACGTACGGTAGCGTATCTCGCCGAGCCGGACATGAGACAACCGAATGGAATTTCTCCCGCGTTATAATACAACACTTGAATGTGAAAATAACCGCAAATTTAAGTACAGAATTCCTTATTCTGTTACGTACCGAAAATATGAAATCATACTTTGCCTCAGCAGATTCTGGTATCGTAATTATCACATGTTCAGGCATTGTCGTCTGTCCGCTTAGTTTCAGACCCGGTCACTCTGTTTAAAATTTGTGTGTTGATTTTAACCCCTGCTACTGTTTCATCCCGGCGTCTGTCGTGCTTCCCAGTGGAAGTTTATCAACAGGAAAATGTTTGCATCGAAACTTGTTTGATATGGACGGTCTTCCTCAATGTAATGACCGTCAAAGGCTTAAATGAACTCTGTTAGTACCTGTCAGACGCCTTTAATTTGTACCAGGCGGCAAGCGAGCACGTTCACAAGTCGAGGAATAATAAAT
>NW_019737096.1:644305-665317 GCF_002891405.2 Cryptotermes secundus | reverse complement strand
CAGCGCCAGCATATCTTGCCTTGTATTCGGAAGATACAAGAGTCGAAATAGAGATTCAGCAAATGGATGCGAGAATCGTATTAATGAAATAGGACTTGATATGCACCTCTCCTGCCTGCCGAATTCATAACCATTAATTATATTTGGCCCTAAGAAGTGTCCACACTAGATATTCTTTGGCAAGTAAAATTAACTTGTATTTTGCAGTGTTTTTTTAGAATGTTCATGTGAATTTAGTAAGAAGGATTCTAGCCTGCCCGTGTCTGTTGGGTTCTACCCTCGATTTTCACTATGCAGGCAGGCCCTTGCCCTGCTTTGCTGTCATCCGCGAGATGTTGTGATACGCAACCAGGCTCTGCTTACTACAAGGTGAAGAACCTCCGGTTAATTGTTTCATTTTCTTAACGCGAGTTGTGGATGGGGGAGTAGCGCGCTCAACCAAGTGCGGACAAGATGGCGTGCAACTGATTAGCGTTTTCACTATATATCATTCTCTTCCGTCATCTCTTCTCGCTCCTGGTCGTCGTCTTCCAGGAATCAGAACATTCTGCTGATGTTTACAGAGAGTACATCGGTCGCTCTTTTAATTGTTCGGAATGTTGTCATAAAATTGACATTGCATCATTTTATGTGGAGAAAGTGTAGTAAACCACAATCGGTATTTTTCATGCCGTGAATGCATACAAGAAACAGAAGGGCGTGGAATGACGTCCATTTCGTGGAGAAGCTCCGTCTGTCTAGACACTTGTAATAATTACTAATATCGATCCGTGTGCATGTTGTTTTCCGTTTCTCCAGCATATTTGTGTTGCTTCAGAGTTGTCAGATTTGTGCAAAAAAAAAAAAAAGTAAAGCTATCCCTGTAACAGGCCGTGGAGGCCCGTAGGGCTGTGAGATGTCGAGGCTCCCACGTTTTCTAGACAGTCGGCTCACAGATGGCGGCGAGGTTGTCAGCTTTAAGCGCCGGTCGCCCTTTACCCCCAGAAAGATTCCTGGTACTCATTTATGTTAAGAGGATAAATCGACCCCAGGGCCATAGTGCGACCGGAAGGATTAGTTCAAATGAAAATCTAGTGACCTCATCGGAAACCGAACCCGCCACCTTCCGGCATGTAGCATAGTGCCTCAATCAACTACGCTACCGCCACCCCCCAGATTTGTGTATAGTCATATTTAATTTTTAACGCACAGGAAAATGTTTTGCACAAAATGTATAGACAGACGATTGCTAATTGTACTTGTATCAGATTTCACACACCCTATATTGATAGAAGTGTGCTGTTCATTCATTCATCAGTAATCTGTCAGACGACAGGTCCACAGTCTCCCCCAAAACAGTTCGTCCACTTAATGCGATGTGGAAAGAAGTGTGCTGTAGCGAACGAAAATTACCAGTCATTTGCTTATAAGGAGAAATGGGGGATGTTTCAAGCCCGTGTTACCGACAGCTTGTAATTATTAACGCGTTTGATCTTGATCCGACGACGCTATTTACGTTCTTCATATAACACACTTTACTTTTCAGCCGTCTGTTCGTTGCACTGCCTTGGCTGTACGGACTGCAGCAAGTTTTTAAAACTGAGTAGTCTTCCATTCATGGCCTTGTATGGCTTTAAATACACTCGTAATATATCTCTCGTTTCGTTTTGTTATTGTTGTTTTAGAGGAGATGACTCATTGGTACGGAGGTTTTTGGAGGGGAGAGAGATCAGGGTGAGATATCCGAAATGTCAGGTGTAGAAAAGGATAGCAATATTCATTGACAAAGAAGGGAATATGTGATAGACGATAGAACAAGGGAAAGAACAAAGAAAGTGATTATAAAGTTGAAACATACACGTAAGGTTGGTGGCAGAAACGACGACTTTATGCGCTGCGTTTGCCACTTGCCTAAATAAACGGATATTTTTATAAAACCACGAAATGTCTGGTGTTTTATTATGATCAACTTCAAGAAGTAAGTAAGAGACTAAAGAAAGAGTGACCAGAGAAGGTGCCATAACTAGTTCGCCTATTTAGAATTCTTACGTACTTCCTTCTGCAGACATCTTGGGCTGTTACGCCTCCATTTCTTTCGCCTTACCTCCTTCTCTTAGCCATGATAACTTGCATGAACCCCTTTGAAGTTTCAGCGGAGATTTGACGAAAACAGAGTTAATCAAAAATACCTAACCTCAGTAACTTGAAATTTTTGGAAATGCAGCAACATTTCTTCCATGATTAACTAAGTAAGTAAAGGTATCCCTGTAACAGGCCTTGGAGGGCCATAGGGTTGTGAGATATTGAGGTTCCCACATTTTCTAGACAGTCGGGTCATAGATGCCGGTAAGGCCCTACGCGCCGGCCGCCCTTTACCCCCAAGAACATTCCTGGTACTCAATTCTGTTAGAGGCTGAGTCGACCCCAGGGCCATAGTGCGGCTGGAAGGATTAGGTCAATTGAAAAAATCCGATGACCTCATCGGGCATTTCTTCCATGATACTAAGCATAATAGAATAAATAATATGCCACGAGAGCTTGCTCTTAAAAAGACAACTGATCCCCATTTCTTCTCAATTAACAACAGCATTATAATGATTATTATCAAGTTTACTCCCAAACAGAATTTCTTTCAGTCACATACTTGGTCCTTTGTTAACAGTCAATAGTGGAATCGTTTGGCTTTCAGATACAAAATAAACGATAGCAGATACAGTGAATTTTACTACTAGCTGCGACATTACCTCCGCCCACTCTGCCTTCTTCCTGTGTATATTCTGCAGGCGGAACCTTCTGTATAAGCAATTCCCATCAATATTTCCATAGTGAACTCCTCCGTTAATCCACTTGTATTCGTTAAGTCACGATTTCTCGGAATATGCACGCTATAAACAATGAAATTTTGTTTTCAGTAGTCCCCTCCCTCTTGGCGGGGAATACGATAATTCTTAATACGCAGCCGCACAATAATTTGAATGTTTTCAAATGCAACAGATTGGCGCAACAGTTCCCGTCTCAAGCTACAATTCCCACACATAGGCCTAACCCCTCCATTGATCCAGTTAAATCACTGTTTCGTCGAATTTATTGTTTTCGGCAAAGGTCGAGACTGCAGTGCCGCCCGACGACCGACCTCGTTACTACTATCTGAGGTTTCTTTTGTGGACATCCTTTGCATATCTCAGCTGACCTTGTATATATGTATGTGTGTATTTATTTATTGACAAGTTAGGAATTCTGTTTCCTATATCCCGTCTAGGTGATCAGCTCAGTGACATCCGTAGTCCGAGAAGTGTTTGAATTAAATATGTATAGTTCTTGCAGAATGTATTACTTCCATTACCCGTTAGAGTAAAGCTGTTAATGGTCTCAGGAATCACATCTGTTTTGAGTAGCGTGTGTCATCTGTCACCTTCGCTAAATCAGTCTTACTGCTAGCTGTACTAACTGAAGGGTACGTCATACTTTACGAAAGAGAAGTCCTGTATGTTCAACGAAATCTCCAATACGGAAATTTTGGTTCCCATCGCGTGTTGAAAATGGAAGCTAGTAGTTTAGTAACTTTCTAATGGTGACGTAACTGTCTGCTGCGTCACTATCCGATGATGACGTGCCCTCGAAGGATTATCAGACACGGTCTGCTTGGCTTACTTGTGCTAGTTCTTCTTAACTATCTCTTGCATTATTTTATTGTTAACTATTGTTAGTATGGCCGCTCACGGTAGCAGAGCTGTCTAAGGCATGCACTGTCTTTGCTGGCTCAGAAGCCAAGATCGTGGGTTCGAATCCCACTCAGGTCATGGATGTTTGGTGTTTGTGTATGTGCGTTTTTCTGTGTTTGTGTACAGGTAGAGGCCTTGCGACGAGCTGATCACCCGCCCAAGGAGTCCTACCGAATGGCTAAGATCTAGTGGACCGAAGTGAAACGGAGAGTTTCATAGAGGTAGACCGAGGCCCAGATTGGGGCTGTTGCGCCAAAGAAAAAAAAATTGTTAGCATATTTCGACTACATGTAGTAAGCTTGAGGACTGGGCGTGGGAGCTTGTTCTGTAAAACGGTATAGTGTATAGCCTTTTAGGAAGTTTTTACTGCATTCATTTGTGGATTGTTAACGACGCCGACGGCGCTCACAATAGAATGGTAGAATGATCAGTGAATAATGAATTAGAATGTGGAATGAAATGGCCGTGGCATAGTTCTATGTGTCTCATATCTCGGCATTTGCCGGGGGGGGTGGGCTGAGGAAACTCGCTTGTTGCCAAAGTTTATGAGCCCTCTGATTTGTCCCAGTATATGGTCCACTGGCGAGGTTTTAGTGAACACGGTAATGAACCTTTGGGTTTCATGAAGCGTAGAACATTTATTGACTAGCTGAGCGATTATTAGCTTCAAGATGTTAATTAGTTGTCGGTAGATTATTCGTTTGGATCAGCATCTCTTCAGAAGTTTGCATATCAGGTCCGAAATTAGCAGTGACTTCATTTTTATTTTCTCCACTGATGGGAACAACACGAAGAATGCAGAAGCGGCAAGGGAAATGATTACAATTAAAGAGCGCTATAGATATACAGCAAAGGCCCTGGGAGCTTTAGGTTCAAACATTTAATTACGGCTTTAGTGCCTTCGTTCCATTCACCGAGAATTCTATTCGATTTTTACCTTGGCAACGACTATTTCGTCCGATATTCGAGGAAGGTATTCATGAAACGGGCCAGATGCAAGAAGAATCCGAGCCTTCCAACGGGTAGTAAAATTTGGTGAACAATTTGTTTTTCTTTTCGACGTGAAAGGACAGTAAGCATCAGCGTGTGTAGGATTTAATTTCGAATTTTAGGCTGTGATTTGCAAAGACAGTTACAAACATTGAAATCTTGCTGCTAGCTGCATATGTAAATATTGGTCTGTGCATTGTTGAAGATTTTATGAATATGCGTGTAATTCTACTTAACCCCCGCTAGGCGGCCTCCGTAGTCTAGAGGTAACGTTCCCACCTCATGACTCGTAGTACGCGGGTTCAAATACCCGGCGGAGGTCGTCGAATTTTTAAGGGCGGAAAAATTCAGGGAACAAGTCCTCCGGGAGGGACTTCAAGCCGTGGGTCCCGTGTCGTAGCTTTACGGCACGTAAAAGAACCTCATATCTCCAAAGGAGGTCACTGAGCCAAATTAACGGACGTTTCCCGCCCAACAGCAGTCTCTAATACTTCTGGTAGATGGGGGAAGCATTATAGATGCCTCTCAGCTAGTAGAGCCGGTCTCGCTGGCTGGGCGGGACTGATGGTAAGCACCAGTACCGGTAGGATATAGAGACTGGTAGAAATCATAGAGGGAAGCACAATGGACCAATACAGGTCTCAGTGCATGGGGAAACCCACCCTCTCCAATAACTAACTAACTAACCCCCGCTAAATATAGTTACGTCTACGTAAGGCTAATAATATATTTTGTCCTTCTGGCTATTGAAACTTTCAACTCTCGTGTAACTTAGATTACATTTTGTTTTGTGGGGGAGTTGTTATTGTAACATGTCGACAGTATTGGCCATATTTTCCGAAGAAGGAACGACCGTTTGTGTTGAAGATCTAAAGTAAGCCTTTTCTTTATTTCGTTTCCTTATTCAAAATCATAATTTGCATGTAAAAGAAAGTTGCCTGTGTGTCTCCTAAGTGGAGATGTAAAACTTCCCTCATTCCTAATCTCGGCAGGATGTGGTCGCTTTGCCCCCATAGTTGGAAAGTGCCCACTGTACCCATGTGGGTGGGAAATTGGGTGGAGCCCAATATCAAGTTGGCGGTAGTGGGGAAGATCATGACTGGAATCGAATACCGGTTATTCAGGCTGTAGCCAGTTAGTTTACCCACTGAGCTGCTTACTTCATTAGTATAATCTTCTAAAGTGGGCTTATGATATCTCCATGTTGTCTGTGAATATTACCTTTTGAATGCCGGAATCAACCTTTATGGAACTTTGTATGTACCTGTATGTCATGCACCTAAGCCCATCTCAGCTGCGTACTTTATAAATCCGTGCCATCAGTCTGTGTGTCTGTGTGTGTATTCCCGCGTATCGTGCTAGACAACGGCTGGATACACACGTTACCGTGGAAATGAATAGACGTAAAAATAGCATTGCTGGTAGCGTTGTTTTCTATATTGTCCGTGTTGTATGGAAGGAGAGTCTGTTACTCCTTTTTCTCTCTTTCTCTGCGTGTAGCCCCGTATCGTTGCTAGGTAATTGCTTGAAAACACATTACTACGGCAACGAAGAATTGTTGGAGATGTCGTTTTCTATGCGGTCTGTGTCGTGTCAAAGGAAAGGAGGTGATTAGTTCTTCCCAGAACTTGTTGTTCATATATTGTGAACCATATTGAGCCTGATATCATTCTATTCGAGAGTAGAGAATTTCAATGTGGAACGGTAAAAAACTTGCATTTCTCCTCCCCGATGAAGGGTACTTAACTAATACAGAAATTTAGGTTCACCTTCCTCCCATCATTTTCCATCAAGGCGTCATCCATTGTGTAGCGGTATCTTCTGGTCTCGGGGCCGAATTCTCCCACAGATTGGCTGGTGTCATCACAGCCATTATGTTCCTCGAAGACCACCCACAAGTCTGTCTGTGCAGACACAGTTAAATTTAGTTAACAACGAAAACTGATCTTCAGATTAAAGGCAAATCTCGTTGTTTCAATGCATCCGTGTGCTGTATGTAATATAGATTCAGTGAGCCATTGTGGCCCAGTCGGGGCACGCCGTAGCGTAGTTGGTTGAGGCGCTATGCTACGAACCAGAAGGTCGCCCCTTCGATTCTCAATGCGGTCATCGGATTTTTCAGTTGACCTAATCCTTCCAGCAGCACTGTGACCCTGGGGTCGACTCTCCCTTCAAAAGAAATGAGTACCAGGAGTCTTCATGGGGGTAAAGGGCTGCCAGAGTGTAAGGCTGACAATCTCACCGCCATCTGCGAGCCGATCGTCTAGAAAATATGGTAGCCTCGACGTCTCACTGCCCTATGGGCCTCCACGATATATTAAAGGAATAGCTTTACCATTTCTTATTGTAGCCCAGTCATTAATATGACGGGTTGCTGGAAGGACGGCCAGGTTTCGATTCCTGGTAAGGGTGTTCAGACTATCACCACTCTACGTTGCACCCTGCTTCTTTCCAAATGGTTATGGACCCCTTATCCGAATGTAAGTTTCCCTAAATCAGAACTTGCCCACTTGCCCCTACCTAGTGCCGAGGTTAACCTTACTCCCATATTTCTGTATGCCTTAATGGCGTTGTTATTTATGTACAGAGACAACATTGCACGCATATCTGTGTATAACAACTTTGTTGTGGGTTAAGGCGGGGTTAACAAAATTTTCTGCTTACTGGTGTATCGTCACATCTCTGCTATGCTTTAGTTTTGAAGGATAAATTAAAGGATGATCATTAGAAGTACTTGGATATTCGTAAAATGAGGAAGTGGTTTTGGCGGCTATCAAGACATGCTTTGTCGGCACTGGCCTAGAAGGGACGAAACAATAGCTGCTCTACTGCGTGAGTTTCAAACCAAGTACCTTATCGGCCGCAACAGGTTAAGTGTTTACTTCTGAAAACGTCACAATGTTTTCGGAATGTCACCTACAAAAAGTCTCCCATGTGAACTTAAATAGGTGAGAAAGCAGTCTCCTGCTATGTGGCGTCGGGTACATACTGTGTTAACCGACGTTTCGGAGGAACGTATCGCCTCCATCTTCAGGGTAGAAGACTAACATTAGTCTGTCAGCACCTGCTCACGCTGGTTTCTCGCTCCGGGATTTCTTCTTGTTTCTTCTACCCTGAAGATGGAGGCGATAAGTTCCTCCGAAACGTTGGTTAACACAATATAACACAGCGCCACATCCCAGAAGACTGCTTTCTTCATAGTCACTGCCGTGAAAACCTCAAATCTTACATTTAAACAAGGGACACGTTCCTGCGACGGAATGGACCACCTACAGGAGAGATGAGTCAGGCAGAGCCACAGTGACAAAACGGAACGTCTCATTAGCTGGTGCGACATTTTGTCGCCACTATTTGCTCATCTAGCAATTGTTATTCGTTTAGAGGATTGTCATGATTGTCGACACTTTCTTATTGCCAATTGGCCTGTTGGAGTAGCTGACATCACTAGCCTTCTTGGATTCGAATTCGGGATTTACCCCACCCAATTGCTGCAAGGAATAATTCCAGCGGTGACTAGTGTAATAATAATATTCGTCTGGACCGAAACTTTGTTCTCTGATCATGAGAAAGTGTGAAAGTTCATTGTCATCTGAACGCTATTGAAGCGTGATTGAATTATGACGTGTTTTGCCTGTCATCTGTGGCATGATCTGTGAAAAGTATGAAGCAATTCCTGCTTAGTTTTCTGCCTTTATCTTGGTTTTCAAACGTTAAATAACCTCTTGTTCGCCTTCGTAAATAAACTTGATGAACCCCTGCTAGTAATAGAAACTTGTGTTACCCAGCGCCATTTAAATACCCACGTTCACGATTTTAACGTGGCAGTCTACGAACTTTCGAAGTTAGGACCGTACTAACGTATATTTATTTTAGTATCCTGGAAACTGTGTATCCATAAATCAGTTAAAAATATGTGGCTTTTGTTTGATCGGTTATTAAAAGAAATTANAGACAAAAAATACAACCAATTTCCAAAATTCTGTGTACGCTATGTAAAAATAATTTTGCTTACTTGTGTCTTGACTCTGCGGTTCCTTAGAACTTTAAACTCTTTTGCAACAGATGTCCATTAATTATCCTTGTGGCATCCATCTTTAGGTTTCATTTTCATTTTGGTAGCCTCAAGCCCAACCTCCAACCTGGAGGACCAGGGGCTACGTTTCGGCTGGCCTCCAGCCATCCACCACATTGGTGACCCTACCAAGAGCTTAGGTCTCCGTTAGCATAGCTCTCCACGTGATCAGGGCATGCACCGTGTTACGGTAGCCCAGTGAGGGGACGATGTATCGGAGTTACCTCAAACAGTTGACAGTGTCCAGCATAATGTTGATGTAGTTACCAACCATTGTCACATACCTTCAAGGATCAATGAGGACTTTTAACTTACCGTTATAATGCAATGAATTAATTAGCTTGTTTGTCGAGGTATCCAATTATACATATGCTTCACTTCATGCGTATCTTGTACCTCGTTTCACGCGGGCAGGCCTACGTAATTTTGTTGCTTATTGTACCCGCAGGCGGGCTTGCATTGTTATTAATTTTCCTTCTCGGTACGGATCTTTGTGTAATTATAATGCCATGGTACAAATCACTGTGTTCTAATTAGGCGTAGGAGAACCCACGCTGAGGTAGAACCAGCGAACAGGAACACATTTTTCGGAGCCGCCGTCGGATATTTATTTTGACGAGCTGCAGACAGAGGACTCTGTAGTCTGAACATTAGCTTAGTTTCTTTTTGACAGCAAAGTTTCATCAGAATAAGATTAATATGGGCTACATTGTTATCCTTCAGCACTTAACTTAAAATCAGAAGTGTTTCGTGCAACTACGTATTATGGTAAATTGTAATTTTGGCACTGTAGGTTTCTGGTAGATTGTTACATAAATTTCTGTCTTTTCGTATGTTTGTGATTATGTCTACAAACATTATTATAGTGTCACTTTTGGGGTTGTAACCATTAGACGGGGTTTGCATTGGGTTTATTTACACCTTATATACTCCAGTCGTAATTACAGGCGGTTACAGCGCTATCGCTATTCCCACACTTACAGGTCATTGTTACACACACTAGTGTCCTCAGTATATTTTACTCTCCACTGGTCGTTTCCTGGCAACGGATTCATAACAGTCTCACTGTAACCTCAGATCACACATGAAGACTTCTTTGCGCAGCCTAATTCCTTTCTTGCCACTATTCTCCCAACTGCCAACTCCGGAGACTCAATTCTAATTCCTCTGCTCACAAGCTCATATCCTGGCAGGCTGTGGTTTTGCAACTCAACTAACTCAAACGATTCTTGTCCTTTTTATAAACCCTCGGCACGGACCACACATAAAACACAGCCTCTTTATTATTGAGAAGAAGGCGTGTTTACAGCGCCATTGCATAGCAACGGAAGTTATTCGATTGTTGCTTCCGTTTTCATTGCCTACCAGTGGACGTCTCCTCTAATCTTACTGTTCCGGCTTTTGGGCGTCATGTCGCAATATTATAAAAATATCAAAACAATGTTCTTCATGATATTTTGTGAGACTAATGAATATATATATTGTCTTAATGATATAATAATGCTTTTATATGTTTGCAGAAAACTTGCATTCTTTCTTGCACGTTTCTCGAGTGTAGCCCGCTAAATGTTCCAGTGTTTTAGAGGGAAAGTTGTGGAGAAAAATTAAAAGCATTTTAGGCAAAATTCGCCTTTTCCTTACGTCTTATTTTTTTTCGAGATTGTTGAACAAATGCAGTTTCATGCTGCGTCGTAACTCGAGAAATCTAGAGGTCAAGACATGAAAATTGCTTCGCTATATGTTCATTTTATAACCTGTAAAAAGGGGAATTTGACTTTAGGAGTGTAGGAATGTTACGCGTTAACTTGAGATCTGCCCACAATAAGACACTTACGAGACTTCCGTCGCCTCCATGTTGGTATTATGACTATAAAGTAAGTACCATTGAGCGGAATCGTTTTTGAGCTCATCGTCGCCTACGCAATTAGGAAATTCCCCGCATTTCTTGAAAGCCGAAAGTTCGTTACCGTATTCACGAGAGGCCGCCGCTCTTGGTTGTACTGTATATCGTTAAGCCTGCGTATTGCTCTGTATTGTCTGATCTGTGCATTAACATTACGCTTCAGAGTGTTTCAGTGTAATTTGTTAAGTGTACAAGACACGTAGGCCCCCATACGGTACGAAAGTTGCTACAGAATTTTCGGTATGAAACATTTAAACGCATCGCTGCAGATTTCGGGGAGCGGACTACTTGAATAATACCTGTGCCTGCTTAAAGATCCACAGAAGAGAGCACCCGGTTTTGCTCCTTTCCTTTCTGCTTATAAAATGGGGAATATGCATCCTAAATTTTAGAACAATATAAATAACAGGGAGTCATTTTTATGCCTTTTTGTGGGTATGGAGCCACAGCGGAATTTTTGTGGTACATATTAATGCTCTGTAAAAAAGTACTCTCACGTGTTGGGGTGATTATAAGACTGGTTTTGGATTGAATGATTGGATTTATTGACACCTTATGCACACACAATTCGGGACTACAGGCAATACAGCGCTATCGCTGATCTGCACATTTTCAGTTCCCCATTACAAAGCACTAGGATTCTGAGCCTTCACTAATCGTATCCTGGGAACGGTTTTCACACTCTCGCCATAACTTTAAATCACACATGAAGTCTTCTTGTCACAATCTTATTCCTTTCTTGTCACTTCTTCTCAATCACCTTAGACTGCCATCTCCAGAACTCGACCAATTTCTTGATAACTACTCTCAAACGACCGTCTTCGTCCCTTTATAACTCCTTGGCACGAACGACGCAGAAAACACAACCTCTCTGTTGCTGAGAAGGCTTGTTTACCGAGTCGTTGCCTAGTAGTGGGTCTATACGTCATCCCACGAATTTAGCGGGAAAGTATGGTTGGGTAATAGTCGTGTTGGCTGATGTAAACCTGATTATTACTTGGGCTCTATACGAATCGCACGATGCAGAATTGTTTCTAGTAAAGTGAATCAACCAATGTTGGTTATTTCCAAATTCCTCACAATAATCAGTGCTTTCTGGTCTAGTGCATCGCAGTTTCGGATACTGCGAACATTTTAATGGAATTGTTGGATTTCCAGTTGTAACGAATCCGTGTGGAAATACTGATGACAGATCTGCGTTCTTAGAAACAAGCACAGGACTTCCCATAGACCGGCAAAGTCGTTTCAGAAACTGATTTAACGATTATTTTCATATCACCGCAGGCGTGAGTGGCCTGGATTTCATTTCACATCGAGCTAATGAGGCCTGTTGATAGTAATAATTTGTAAACTGCGTGGTGACCGTGTAGTGCGTAAATTGGATTTCAAGAAAACCTTGATCGCATATTGCGTAAAGTTCCGGATTGACAGGTGCTTTGCCTTGAATGAGGTAGGTTCATGGACGGTGAAAGTAGCTTCCAGACTGCAAGCGTTTCACTTTGGAGAAATTAATTATACGACCTAACTTCGTATGACGTGTGTTTGCACCGAACTTCGCAATACAGTGGTTAGAATTGCTGCTTCGTATTTCACATATCTTGGGCCCAGGGACCGGATTACCAGACTGAGGGCCTTTCTGCACTAATACCGAGATAGTACCTTAAATTAGACCCAGAGTTCTTCCTTCCATGTCCCGTCCGTCTCAGTATCCATAATCATGATTCTGCAAACATTTTTGGTAGTGTTCTATTTATTAACGTACACTATTAGGCCCATCGCGTTACCTGCAAGGTCGGATCATCACAGTAAAAATAGCCTAAACTTACTTATTAATGTGAAACTCGGGTCTGCCTTTGCTGAGGTATATATGATGTACACGACGTTCCGGGGATCGGTCCTACAGCCGTCTTCATATATATATTTTTTCCTTGGCACTGCAGCCCCAGTGGGCCTAGGCCTACCTCCATGAACGTCTCCGTTCACTTCGGTGTTTCTAGATATTACACATTCGGTAGGACTCCTTGGGCGGGTGATCAGCTCGCCGCAAGGCCTCTACCTGTAGACAAACACAGAAAAAGGCACACAAACATCCATGCCCTGAGTGGGATTCGAACCCACGATCCCGGCTTCCGAGCGAGCGAAGACAGTACATGCCCTAGACCGCTCGGCTACCGTGACCGGCCGTCTTCGTATTACTGGTTGTTATTATATTGACATATTTCGTATTATGCTGATCACAGTGGCCGCGCAGTCTAAGACATGAACCATCTTTGCCCGCTCGAACACTGTGATCGTAGGTTCGAATCCCACTCAAGTCATGTATGTCCGTGTGCATTTATTCTGTGTTCGTGTTGTCCTGTGTAGGTAGCGGCCTTGCGACGGGCTGATCGCTCGTCCAAGGAGTCCTACTGACTCTCTATAGAATTAATAAACTGAAAAAGTGGCCAAGGTCAGAAGGGCTGTAGAGCCACAGAGAAAAAGAAAATTTGTGTTATGTATCTCAGACAGCGGGCGTTGCGCAACCTAATAATTATTATATCTAATAATCATCGTTTTATTCGACGAAAACTGTTCTGTGCATTTCATAAAGCATCATTAAGTAAACCAGGAATTAACTAGATCATAAAGCGAAACAATGCAATTTTAGGATCGCTGGAATTTGTTTCTAAAACACAGAACTCGCTATTCCTTGCCACTGAAGCTCTTAAATATTTAATAACAGGACTCGGATTGTTCTTTTATCTTCTGTCTTGTTTTATTTCAGTAGGAAATATCGTTATACAGAACCAAAATTGAAAGTGGGCTATATTTTGATCCAAAATATGAGGAATGTAAACTTTTCGGCTCACGAATTCTTTACATTCGATATACTGTAATACTACCATCCGCGCTACTCGTTTGTTCTCTCATGGTCATTTCATTTTTCCCTCCTCCATTCCTGTTGTGGCTTCCGATCTTTGATATATGCAACGTCCCAGCCAAGAAGAAACTGCAGACCTTAAGAGATGTGTCTTCTCCTGGGACCACCCCTGTGAAACATAATTTCAAGGAATAGGGAGTAAGGATCAGTTGGAGGTGTACACCAAACTTCTTTACGTGAAATTCTATCTATTTCTTCTGCTAACAAGAGTTTAACCACACTGTAGTATGTTCATAACATACATAACCATACAAAAAAACAAACTCCTTGGCTTTAGTCCGCAAGCGAGCTATACTGATCGAACGACAGCCGCTTATCGGCGAACTTAGTGCCAACTTTAGCGGATAGAGGGTGTCGCGTGGTCAGCGCAACGAATCCCCACGGCCGTTAATCTCTGTTTTCTAGACCGGAGCCGCTACTTTTGTATTCAAGTAGCTTCTCAGTTATCCTGACGAGGCTGAGTGGACCCCGTTCAAGACCCACTACTTCTCATAAAATCTGGTAGCGCTGGAATTCGAACCCGGGACCTCTAGATCTGTAGCCTGGAACTCTGACCACTAGACCACAGGGGCGGGCACATCTAGCCATACGCATATCATGTTTCAGGTAACATGGCTTCGTTAGTTACTCTCAATATATCAAAAATGTTAGCGACCTTACTGTCTTAATGTTCACTGCACAAACGCAGATCCTGCTCTGAATGACAGTACTATAGGAGAGTTCTAGGTTCTGTGATGTAACGCCTTGTAGTCCAGGCGCACACTTGGAGCCGCCTTTGATGTAAGTTACTGGCACGTAAAGCGGTCATATGAAGAGGTGTCGTAGGCCGCATCCGGCCCGCGCACCGTAGGTGGATAATGCCTGCTTTAGTGCGACGACTGTTTTCTGTTATTTTCAGTCTTCCACTAGGATTCAGGTAGCATGCATTTCATATCAAAGCCTAACTTCTTACGCATATGTACAGTATTGTGTGTTCCTATGTCCCGAGGTCTAGCACTGAAGCTCGCAGACTGATATGAAAAAATGAATATTGTTTCATTTCTATTCAAAGTAATCTCCATGTATTACAGGTTTTGAAAACTTAGCGAAAGCCTCCCGAACGAATAACATTCAGTTCGGCCGTTACATTTGTCTTAATATCTGCAACATCCCGAAACCTCCTCCTTCTAAAGGCACTTTTCACTTTAGGAGAGAGACAGAATCGTTGGTGCGAGATCAGGAGAATAGGGCGGGTGGCTTGTCTCCACAGCACCGTGTTTGGCCAGAAATGTCTCATCACTATAAGTGTGGGAAAAAAAAATCATAATCTGTTCTGAAGGCTTCCGAACTATGAAGTACAAAGAAATATGCTGATTTGGTATCAAGATCTGAAGTATGGATTTGTGATCTCCATGTTTTAACGATATGCGTAGATTTTAGTAATGAAAATCGAGACACTGCAGTTTAAAGAAACGGATGTTTCAAAAGATGCAGTTGAAACCGGTAAAAAGGACTTGAATAATTCTAGGCATTTTTCCCTCCAGAACGACTTTGGGACCGAACCAGCGGCCGAGTGAATAACAGTCAGTTCTTTATCCAGAAAAACAGACGGAGTTAGGATTTTACCGCTTACGCCCGTGTAATGCTGGTGTTAAGAATGTGACAGCTTTGCCTGTACTTCTCCAAAGGCCTTTAGAGCCTGGTGTTTTGGCACACAAGTAGCTTATCTTGTACATACAATAATATTTTGTAACAAACATGTTTGTCTTTTGATGTACTTTTGTGATAAGAATAAGATAATCGATTCGAATTATTGGTAGATCTCGCTATGAATGTGAAAATTATTACGCAGCAAGGTTCAGGAAAATGGATACTGATTTTTAACCTACATTCCTTTCTTAAGAAAAGGAAATTGACGCATGGGGTCACCATTCTCACGTTGTCTCTTCCCTTTCAATTCCGAACTAAGTTGACTGGTTTCCATGAAACATGGTATGAATCTTTTGCCACTGGAGGCCAATCCAAAGCCGTAATGTTTAATCCCCTGTAGAGAGTAGTAATAATCCCGGTCACAGTGGCCGCGCGGTCTAAGGCATGAACTGTTTTCTCTCGCTGGAACGCTGGGATCGTGGGTTCAAATCCCACTCAAGGCGTGGATGTATGTGTGCGTTTATTCTGTGTTTGTGTTGTATGTGTAGGTAGGGGCCTTGCAACGGGCTGATCCCCCGTCCAGGGAGCCCTACTAACTATATAGGATCAAGAAACTGAAAAAGCGGTCAAGGTCTAACAAAAGGACTGTAGAGCCACAATAGACAGACAGACAGATATACATGGATAGTACTTAGCTGGACACAGGAACATGTGATGTGAGAGCGAGTAGCACCACTTCATATCGGGATCTGGGTAATGGATCTTGTAAGAAATGCAACGTTTGCTGGGATAACTCTTTCGTAGAATCTAAAACAAAATTGAAGAAAACAGTCTTCTGGGATGTGGTATCGTGTAGATGTGGTGTTAACCGACATTTCGGAGGAACGTATCGCCTCCATCTTCAGGGTAGAAGGAAAAATAAGAAGTCGGCAAGCGAAGAGACCGTGAGAACCGGTACAAGCAGACTGGTGTTGGAAATAAAC
This sequence comes from Cryptotermes secundus, assembly GCF_002891405.2. Classification (NCBI taxonomy): domain Eukaryota; kingdom Metazoa; phylum Arthropoda; class Insecta; order Blattodea; family Kalotermitidae; genus Cryptotermes; species Cryptotermes secundus. Next base: position 649,119 of record NW_019737096.1, on the reverse strand, counting down.
ACAGCTTGTACCGGTTCTCACGGTCGTTTCGCTTACGGNATACTATATTTTTCATAATTCAACAGTTACCGCCAAGGCGACACGGAATAGTTTTATATCCCAAATTTTAACGTAGACAAAATCTGTACTTAAACAGTATGTTCCACCTAATAATAATAATAATAATAATTTATAGTTAGAAAAATATTAGAAAAGTCACATGAATATAATATCAGTTTGCATCAGTTTGACTTCAAACAAGCATTTGACAGCGGTTTCGCTGTTCCAGTTAATAGAAATAATGAAAGCGTTTGGTATACCCGCCAAGTTAATCTGTCTTACCAAAATGACCTTGTCAAGGACATACAGTAAATTTAAAATCCAGAATGAATTGTCACGAAGTTTTAGAACAGCACGTGGTATCAAGCAAGGAGATTCCCAGTCCACATTGTTTTTAATATTGGTCTAGAGGAAGTGATGAGAAATACAGAAATTAACCCACATGGCACAGTTGTCAGCAGAACCAGGTAATTCGTGGTATATGCTGATGATGCAACAGTTAGTGGTAGATGTGTGGGAGCGCTAAATGCAGTCCTTACGCAACTGCAAGCAGCTGTGGTATGTGCTGGGTTGGTAATTGACACTAACAAGACTAAGGATTGTATGTAAACTAAAGAAACCGTAAATGTGGCCAACATAGACAACGAATTAAATGGACAAAACTTCGAAAAGGTAGATACATTTAAATACCTAAAATAAACTTAAAACTCCGTGGCCTGTAGTGCGCAAGCGAACTATACCGACCAAGCAACCGCCGCTTGTCGTCGAAGATAGTGCCAACTTTAGCGGATAGATAGTGTCTCATGGTCAGCGCAACTGTTCCCGACGGCGGTTAATCTCAGTTTTCTAGACCGGAGCCGCTACTTTTCCATTCAAGTAGCTCCTCAATTATCCTCACGAGGCTGAGCAGACCCACTTCCAGACCGCTACTTCTCGGAAAATCTTGCAGCGTCGGGAATCGATNATCCCGGGACCTCTGGATCTGTAGGCGGGAACTCTGACCACTAGACCACAGAGGTGGTCATTTAAATACCTAGAGACAATAATTACGTCTCAAAAGGAAACAGAATATAATACAGAAGATAAAACTGCAGCTGCCAACCGGTGCTTTCATGCCTTGAATAAGGTGCTCAGTAAGAGAAGTATATAAGTCAGAGCACGAAAACAGGAACATATAAAACTGCCATTAAGACCAATTATAATACACTGCAGTGAAACTCTGGTGACCTGGGAAGGAACGATTTTAAGGAAAATTTACGGACCAAACTGTGAACAAGGGGTGTGGAGAATAAGAAGCAAATTTCAACTACAAAGCGCATATAAGTGACAAAAATCAAAATCAGAAGATTGAAATGGCTGGGCACATCATCAGACTGGAAGATACCCATGCAGCAGAAATGATACTCGACACTAAATCGGAAAGCAGGCATGGATGTGGAAGACCAAAGTTGAGATGATTATGAAGAAAGCAGTCTTCTGGGATTTGGCACCGTGTATATGTGGTGTTAACCGACGTTTCGGAGGNAATAATAATAAGAATAATAACAACAGCATTGAGTTCTTTGATTTGTTTACGTGCTGGCTAAACAGTCCAGTAGCTAGTTACAAAGCAAAGACGACTGAAAGATATGCACACTTGCAAGGGCAAAACAGGGCCGTTGATACAGTTTAAAGCAATTCAGTTCTTGTTTATTTACGTGCAATATTAACAGCCCAGAAGCCAATTACAAAGTTAGCACCAGTATTTAGAAAGAAGTAACAAAAAACGTAGAAACAAAATACAAAGTACGGCAGTTAATATAATAATAATTCCATGAAAAATCAAAGTTATAATTAACAGGTGAGAAAAGTAAAATAAATACATATGCAATGGCTATGCCATAGGATAATATTGTAGACTCCTGTTAGAACTACAATAGAGCGATTGGTGTTTCCTGTGCAACGGTCTGTTTTAGCGGTTTCATAGAAGTGACTTCTGGATTCCTGACACGTTACAGTATTCATAAATGCATACGTACATATACGTATATGTAATAATAATAATCCTCTTGACACAAATGGAAATTATCAGTAAGAAAAGAGAACTATATATTTATATTTAATACAATTAATATTTTAATAAATAAGAAAGCACCATGGGTATTGTGAAGTGAGTGAGAAAAATAATTTTTGTCATATCGCCATCTCTGGAAGTAGCATTAGCAGATGGTTCGCATCCAGCAGATTAATAAGTTGCTGTAACATTTGAAAATGCACTAAAACCTTCAGTTCCTCGTGTGTCCCACTCGCGTTTTCCTGGTCACTCGGCGCCAATTCTCAACCATGTGCAAGGTAGACGTAACATTAACCAAAATCCCATGGAGGCCCGACGCCGCGTGGTATACGCCTAGTTTGCTGTCAACGAAATACGTAATATCGTAATACGTAGCGTGTCGGCTACTTTGTGCACCATAGCATTATCGTAAGTGCAAGGAACATGTTAGGCTAAGTAAATGACTTGCCGTATCAAGAGAGGGTACTGAATTACGACTTCCTCTATAGCCAGACGGGTCGGACCATATTACCAAAACGTAAGCAGCAGCAGCAGTACCGGAAAGGGAAGTGACGTATATATGTGTGTATAGTGAGCGTGACCCAACGGAGGAAACAGTTTCCCGCATTTCCCTGTAGCATACTGCTACCTGCCTACATCCCTATAATAAAGTCATTTCACACATCTGCAGCAGCCCGAGACTTTGTGTGGGCTTCGAAATACTATATTAAGTACTGGAAAGGAATTAAAAATTCGTCTTGGTGATACAGCCCTGCGGAACCTTCGCCTCTGTATTAAGACAAGCGATGTAACTTTTTGGATCGGGGATCAGTCTATCGCAAGGCAGGACAACGCAGTAAAATGAGTCTCAAATGAGACTGGAACACGTGACATAGCAGCCTGTGACTGTCCTATCGGAAATAGCAAACAGAGCTACGTATCTCAGCGTTCTTAAAGTTATTATAGGTAAGAGTGGCCGCCTCTCTGGTCTAGTGATGCAGTTCCTGGCTACAGATATAGATGTCCCGTGTTCTATTCCCGGCGCTACCAGATTTTCTGAGAAAGTAGTGGGTCTGGAACGGGGTCCACTCAGCCTCGTAAGGATAACTGAGGAGCTACTTGAATACAAAAGTAGCGGCTCCGGTCTAGAGAACCGAAATTAACGGCCGTGGGGATCCGTTGCGCTGACCACGCGACACCCTCTGTTCACTAAAGTTGGCACTAACTTCGCCGACAAGCGGCTGTCGCCCGATCGGTATAGTTCGCTTGCGGTTTAAAACCACTGAGTTTGTTTCTTTTTGTCCTGATAGCGTTCTTTCTTTTTGTCCTGATAGCGTTCTATGAACTTGAAAAGGTTGAGGCCTTTTTGAAAATACTCTCTCGGCATTCGCTGGAGGCCATTGTCAGGGTAATCGGTTTCACATGCGTGAATTTAATCGGGCATCTCCCGAATGCAAGTCAGAGTTGCTGCCTCTTCCGCCACCCTGCTCGGTGGCAAGTCTTTAGAACAGCTTAGATGAAATTGGATTCTGCGTTGTAAAGGAGATTAATTTACTGACTGTTCAGGTAAGATTGTATGCCATACATTAACTTCGTTTGCTATGATATTTATTATTTTCCTAAGATTGGAGGCATGTCTTTTGAGTAGGTCTTTTTTTTATTATCGCTAGTGGGGTGGGACTAAGTCCCTTGTACTGCGGCTACTTCTGGACTATTGTACCAGCCCCAAATGATAGGTGAGGGTGATTGTGGAGTAAATGGTGGAATGAAGATCGGCAAGGGAAACCGAAGTACTCGGAGAAAACCTGCCTCAGCGCCACTTTGTCACCACAAATCCCACTTGTCCTTCGCCGCAATGGGAAGCCAGCGACTAACCACTTGAGCTATGGCGCGGCCTTTTGAGTATGTTACTTTGATTAGAACGAAAAATCACCGACGTAGCCTATGTAAAATTTTAAGTTCTATTAACAACCAAAATCATCATCATTATCAGCGTCGTCGTCGTCCCTGCCAGTAGACTTAATTTAGACGTTGGTTTGTTAATTTGTTGTAACTTATCTTCTGCCACGTTTTCTTGAATTCTTTCTGACAGGAAACCCATTGCAACATTCCCAAACAGAGGAGGAGGAGGAGGAATTTCAAGTGTATACTTCATACCAATAATGAGGACAATTTGCAATATTCTTTTCACTGTTACCTTCTCTCCTTTTTGGACGATAGGCGTTTTACGTGACACATTCCTTCAAGATATCTTTTCACTCTTACCTGTTTTCCTTCTTCAAACCATAAGCGCTTTACGTGACACAGTCACGGCCTAATAGCCGTGACTTTAAGACTGGGGAAGGGCATGATAGGAAGCTATCGCTAAAGTAATATCGCAACATTCGGCTGACGTAATCATGAATGTCCCCCACCCCTGACGAACTTCATATCTTGAGATACCGTATCAGAGAGTTTGTGAACCGGAACTGTCGTTGCATACAGCGATGTGGTTTAAAAGGTTGCTATAATGTTAAGGAAAATGACACGATAATATTTCCATTAGGCGTGTAGCTGCTTAATCGATCACAGAGGCCGCGCTACCTAGGGCGTGAACCGTCTTCGCCTGCTCGAACGCTGGAATCGTGGGTTCGAAAGCCACTCGAGGCATGGATGTCTGTGTGCGCTTCTATTCTGTCTTTGTGTTCTGTGTGTATGTAGCGGCCTTGCGACGGGCTGATCCCTCGTCGGAGGAGTCCTACCG
>NW_019737096.1:588587-641948 GCF_002891405.2 Cryptotermes secundus | reverse complement strand
GCTTCTATTCTGTCTTTGTGTTCTGTGTGTATGTAGCGGCCTTGCGACGGGCTGATCCCTCGTCGGAGGAGTCCTACCGGTTGTGTATAGGATTAAGAAACTGAAAAAGCGGCCAAGTTCCGCAAGGGCTGCAGAGCCATAGAGAGGTGTAGCTGGTTAGGCTCCCATGCGAAATAAATTAAGTATAAGTAGTTAGGACTGGGCTTATTGTCCGTAAATTTGAGTGAAACTGGCGGATTATTATGCAACGGCACATGTAGAATTTGGACTGTTAATACAGGTAGCAGCTCTTGAATCGCTCCTGTCTATAAGAATTAAGTATTCATGTGGAGCCGAGTTATGCCAAGCTGTCTGTGGTTTTTATAACATTGAAAATGGTAGGAGACGTCGCGTACTATGTTGTGNGTAATGGACAGCACTTCTCAGGTGCATACATTTTGCCCTGAATTTGCAGTACCGGTTGGTGTAGGCCAGCAATGGTAGAACAGTTTACGATCTCCCACCGAAGTTGGTTTCTATTGTATGATTTCGTCATTGCACATTAGCTGATAGTACTGCCTTGTGACGCATCTGTGCTTCGTATGTGGGAACTATGTGGTTGGAATCCCGGGCTTAAGCAGTTCACAGGCTTTCATGGTTTTCCTCACTCCCTGAAAGCGGGTACCGAGCTAGTACTTCAGAATGGCTTAGTTTGGAATACACTGGCATCTTGTGCTTTCGACTGCTCAAGGAATTGCGATGCAGTTCTTAGCATTTTACAAAAGTGCCAAGTGCTTCGTCTCATATCTTCTCGATTCCCTTTGCATAAGAAAATCTCAGAACATTTAAACCACCTCTTTAGTTAGTACGAAGTTATTCAGTCCATCAGTAAGTAATAGTGGCATTCGGTAGACCCTAAAGTCGAATCCTGTCTGTGGTCTCTTGAGAGATCATTGATTTTCCTAAGCTCTTCTTGGGTAAACACTGGGAAAGGTAGAATCTTGGGAGCAGATGAGGGATACAGTAGTCCCTCAATGTGAAGTGGGTGTACGCTAAGGGTAAAGTTCTCCCTGTGCTTAACTAATTAGAGTAGAAGTGTAGATTCAAATATTCTTGACCTCGGCACTAGTTGGAGGTGAGTGGTGAGCTTCACGCCCCTGCCACTTTATCACCGGGGAAAGAGCCCCCGGTACCCATTGGCTAGGAAGCTGGGTGGGCCCCACAGCAGGTCTGTACGACATGGAGAAGAGAAAATTCTTGACCCTACCGGGACTCGAACTCCGACCCCTCGGTCGTGAAGCCCGTAGCCAGTCACTATACCGACTGCGCTACCCGGCTCCCTCAGTGCCCTTGTTATAAATGAAATTGGCATATAATTTTCGAATCTTTGTTTCTGTGTATACAGTATTTATGCAGTGACTAAAATGTGTACATGCAATTTAAGATACATTTCAGGCTGTGGGACTAAAGACTTTGCTGTTTGAAGAAAATAATTTCAAAGTTAAATACAGCAGAAATATGCATCCTATCCGTAGCGGACTGTGCCCTCTATACCTGCGCACTACAGCGCGATATTCTGCGATGCATCCCTATATTGCAACTCAAAACATATCACAGAAACTTCTGCGTCATACAACATGTACGTTATAATCGTATTGGGGAACATGATTCAACGCCGCTGTACGCGTATATCCGGAACCGCGGCGTAAGGAGGCCAGCCATACGCCACAAACATCAACATTTGACGTTGAATAACCTGTTCAGTTGGTAAAGCATTCTGTTTTGTGATGTGACGTTGGAAAGCAGCCTCTAGGTAATGTCACTGAGATGACGGATCTCTTCAGTCATTGCTACTGGAACGTGAAGGATGTGAAAGGAAACTGCTTCCGGTTAGACAAGCATGTGCCGATCACTGCCATATCGTGTCAGCTGTTCTTGGTACACCTGCCGCCAAAGCATTTCACTTGTTTTGGAACGTATTGTTTATATCTCGGGTACATTTTCTTAACGGAACAAGTGAAATGTTTAACGAGGCTTCGCCTCTATGTTTGCATTCTTTCCTGAAGCAGTTGAAGAGTTTTATTGAAGGTTGACGTAAAGGTCTTGCTACAGAAGGTTATCTCGACATAGTCTCCGTTAGAGATCTGGCTTATCAGAAATGGTAAAATTAAACCTCACAACAAACCTTTTGCTTTGTGAAATGCAAATTGTGTGGAGGAAATTTACCTCTAATATGAGGAATAAGAAATGAAGCAAGTAAGAGAGAGACAATGCGAAATTGTTTCGACTACTCCTAACCAACCCAATGCCAACAATACGAGTTCTATGAACTAGTGAGCGATTATTAGTGTTCTTTCAGTTATGTTAGATTCCTAAGCGATATCTGTGGTCTACTGGTCGGAGTTCCTGGCTACAGACCCAGAGACCCCGGATTCGATTCTCGGCCCTACCAGATTTTCTGAGAAGTAGTGGTTCTTGAACGGGGTCCATTCAGCCTCTTGAGGATAATCGAGGAGCTATTTCGAGGAAATAGCGGCTCCGGTTTAAAAAACCGAGATTAACGGCCGTGGGGAACCGTTGCGCTGACCACGTGACACCCTCTATCCGCAAAAGTTGCCACTAACTTCGTCGAAAAGCGGCAGTCACTCTGTCGGTATATTTCGCTCGCGGACTACAGGCCACGGAATTAGTTCATTTCTAAGCGATATACGTAGCCTACCAGAATAGGTGGGACTGGTTGAAGGTTGTATGGATGTGGTATGAATTCTAGAATCACTTTTTTAATTGAATTAACCGTTTTTTCTTTCAGTGCTAAAACTTGTGGAATAATGCGAGGGCATGCATTTTATAATTCTTGGCATAAAATTGTTACTGTCATTCGTGGTGCTTTTATACAAAGTGTCCGTAGCACGATTGCCTTTCCGATGAATGATACAGTTACTGAAATCCATTTATTTTAAATTTAATTTGAAATGAAATTATAGTCTGAGAAACCCTGTCATTACATTGGAGCGCAAAATGAGAGGCATCGGGTACAGCCCTCACAAAAACTCCAGAAAATTATGCATTGACTTTGACTTTTTATTTTTTGCGTGTGTAATTATTAATTCCTCGAGTAATTCCATCTGCTGTACAATACATGACCTACTTTGACTTTGCTTTGCATGTACGCTTGCCGTGAAGTAGGTAATCGATTCCTTGTTCTAGTTTTGTGTTTCTTGAGGGGACTACGGAAGCACTGGCTATATTTAGTAATCTCTTCTTCATTATGTCACAGTTATGGTGTAAGGTTAGAAAAAGGTAAAGTTCCCCCTGTAGTTAACTAATTAGGCACTGCTCCACGAAGACATATGGGGGGATGGATGCATAGATCCACATATTTTTGACCTCGGTGCTAGTTGGAGATGAGTGGTCAGCTTCACGCCTCTGCCGCTTTGCCCTTAGGGAAAGAGCCTCCGGTATCCATTGGCTATGAGGCTGGGTGGGCCCCAGAGCCGATGTGGACGACGTGGGGAGACCGAACTTTTCATAATAGGCGTATAACAGAGTTAATGTTAACACCGCGGTGGTCTTGAGAAACTGAATGTCCTTCAGCTGGGCAAGAAATTTTCCGCCAGTTGTAGGGCCGAAAGTTCGTCGATGTGCTCATAAGAGCCATAGTGTCCCGCCTCCCTCCATACGTGTTCCCTTAAAGTTTTCCAGCTGATGTCTTACACGTATTTCTCGTCTCTCGTGCATGCCACTTCTCGGTCTCTCCAATGTTTATTGAAGAGTGCAGGTTGTGAAGGTCCTCATTGTGCAGTTATCTCCATCCTAATGTTACTTGTATCTTGAAGTCCAGATGTTCTCAACACTTCTTTTTCGAGCAGTCTGTGTTATTTCACTTTCATATGAAACAACAGGAGGAGTCTGGATATCTCAGTCGAAGTAGCGACGGGGTACGGGTTGTACGGCCTGGGTTCCATTCCCGGCATGCAAGATTTTTCTCTTCTCCACGGCTTTCGGACCGGGTTTGGGGGCCACCTAGCTTCCTACCCAATGGGTAAGGGGGTTAAATCGGCAGGGACGTGAAGGTAACCTCTCACTTCCATCTAGTGCCGAGGTCAAGAATGGTGGAGCTATACCTCCACTTTCTTCACAAATTATATACAGTAGAACTTGGTTATAACGTCATCAAAGGGACCTAAAAATAGTGTCTTTATAAACGAATGTCGTTGTAACCGAAATGGGCACTTCCACAGTAGCCTTACGTTAGTCACGTAAAAATCTACCAAAAACCGAGTTAAAATGTTGCATTTTTTAGTGAAATACGTAGTTAAGTACAGACTAACGTAACATTAACGTGGAATTGCCCAAATGTGTAATATCAAAGACATATTACAGCGCTTTTCACTGACAATACACACCGCACTAATACTGTATATTAAAGGTAGGCCTACTCACCAAATTACAGTAGATTACATCAATTGTTGTGCCTTACTGTACCTAGATACGAGTACAGTAATCAGTTATCTTCATCTGTTTCCTGTTACTTGCCCAATACACACTTTCTAAATTACGTTCAATGTCCATATCAGAGAAATTCAGGAATGAAAATGACGTTACATACGAGGTTGATGCATTTGTGCATGTCGTACTAAGCAAGGTATAAAAACAGTTGCTTTATGAGGAATTAGTTCGTACCATTGAATATGTGACGCAATAGACAAGGTGTCGCAGAAACCGATGTTGCTATAACCAAGTTTTACTGTATTTCTTCTATGCACTGATGCTCCTGTACTTCATTTTGTTGGCTAGCTTTATAAACTTCTGTGGTTATATTTTATTGTCCGGCATGATCTGGAGATCAGCATGAAGGTGTAGCCACAATATATCCTTTTCTGACCTCAGTTTTGTGGCAACTGATTTGTCGATCTATTCTAATTTTAATATTGTAACGCATTTGATCAACGCGTTGCCAGGCAACAGCTCTGTAAAGATGATCCAACACGCGACAGTAGAGAAAACTGTATTTTCTGTAGATCCGACCGGCACGCCAATAGACTGACTGGATAGCGATCACGTGATGTGTGCTTACTGCAGGTTCATGTCCGTTCCACGGCTGTATAAGTAAAAGTGACAGAATTCGTTCAAGGCAGTTACGAGTCAGTCGTAAGCTGAAGGAGTCAATCCAGAAGAATTTTTTAGTTCCTAGGTTACAGAGTGATTGATTACGAAATAACAAGACGACTTCATAGTGATCTGAAGTTTCGGTTTCTGCGTTGAGATCCGTTGCCAGGAGACGACTAGCGAAAACTGAGAATTCTAGTGCGTGTGCAACGGTGAACTGGAAAGTGTGCAAATCAGCAATAGCGCTATATTAGTGGTAATTATGAGAACTTGTAACTGAAGTGCTAATAAATCCAGTCATCCGAACTAAAACCCGCTATTTTCACCACTCGTACCACTCTACGCATGACAATATTTTGAAATAGTCCCAAACCTGGAACCTCATTACAAAAGTATAGATGGGCTAGACACAAGTGCAAGAAGCCAGATAGATTGGCGGGCCTTATTCTAGGGACTTCATATTTTGTAGTATTTCTGTCATGTCATATGTATGTTTTCATGTAGCCTTTCCATGGTTAGATAGGCCGGCTGAATCACTTCCCGGCCTTCATTCACGGCTTCATACAGACCAGGAAATGCAAGGTTACTCGTGTGTTTATATATACACAGTTGAGAGACAGGACGAGTGAGACTTCCGACAAGTGTTGGGCGCAATTAACATAACGACAGAAGCTCATCAAACTACCGCTTTGGTCAAAATGTGCTTTGTAGTGTGTAGATTACCGAAAGTTTCGTTGTCATGGAATCCAAAGTCTCATAAATCTTCACCACAAAAGCCCGTCATAGCATTCTGTCATGTGTTCGAATTTTCATAATTTGTTCCTCTACGGATGAGGTGGGCAGGCCATGTAGCACGAATTGGGAGACGAGGAATGCATATAGGATATTTTTGGGAAAGCCAGAAGGAAAGAGACCACTGTGAACACGGTAATGAACCTTCGGGTTCCATAAAATGCTGGAAAATTCTTGAGTACCTGCAGAATTAGCCTTTCCTCAAGAAGGGCTCAGCTCCATTAGTAAGTAAGTAAGTAAGTAAGTAAGTAAGTAAGGTTGATTTTAATATTATTCTTCCATCTGCGCCTAGATATATTGGGTGGTTTCTTGCCACGACATTATGTTAAGAAATTTTTCTTATGTGTCTGTTGCTTTTCCCCATCCTTTTTTTTTATTGCTAGTGGGGTGGGACTAAGTCCCTTGTACTGCGGCCACTTCTGGTCTATTACCAGCCCCAGATGATACGTGAGGGTGATTGTGGAGCAATTGGTGGAATGAAGATTGGCACGGGAAACCGAAGTACTCGGAGAAAACCTGCCCCAGCACCACTTTGTCCACCACAAATCCCACTTGACCAGACCAGACCTGGGCCGCCGCGATGGGAAGCCAGCGACTAACTACTTGAGCTATGGCACGGCTCATCTCAACACTTACTTTCAAATCATCGTCAATCCGTGTTCCTTTCCGAGGATGGAGAACAATGTTCTACACTACTAGTATTGTAGTATTATTGTAATTGACAGTTTTCACAGTTTGAGAATTACGGATCTAATTTTGGTAGCACTGCATACTCTTAATTTTCCTTCACGTGTTACTTCATATGCTTTTAGTATCAGTGAATATTACGAAGTATCTTAGGCTTGCTTGATAAGGTAAGTTACAAAGTCGTCAAGGCGAACAGCATTGCTGTAACTGCCTGCAACTGTATGAACATGTGGCTCTTCATGTCGTAATAATTCAGAAATAATCATGGACATGGCCGCCGGCAAGGGGGTGTGTTGGGGGCCAAACGAGCCATCGGCCCCTGGATTTTCCAAAACTCCTAACTAAAGACAATAAATAAATACACAAAGTAATAAAAATCAAAGAATTAATAAATTATTCTTAGATCCGAATTCTCTGGGACGATAAGTAAAAGTAGTATTAAATGGCTTAAACTTGAATTTGTAAGAGAATTTTCTGGTTGTCGCTCCTCCGGAGAACGGATTATCCAACCCCCCCAAGAAAGAAAGAAAAATTCCTGGCGGTGCCTATGATCGCGGGCGACTTTGGTCCGCACACCAATCCTCACCAAGTTATATATCACCTTCCGTGCCTATTAGTCCTCATTCGCCAGAAAAATCCTCATTCCGGAGTGTTTAATTTCGAAGGCTCGATATCAATTTTAATGTCTCAAAAAAGACTAGCCACGAAATGCGTGCATCTGCCAAACCGTATTCGAGCACACGATCCCAGGCAGCATAAGACCCTGCTCGCCTTAGGCCGCGCTGACGCCTCAATCGGTACTCTGTTTGTCAAGGACATCTTCAGAGTAAATGTGCCTGTAATGTATGTTGCATGTGCAGCTTCAGTTTAAACAATAACAAGTAAATGTATATTGAAACCACAGACGTTTTTATCCTGCTTCTTTGCGTGTGAGGCCTTACTCTGACGATGTTCTTTAGTTAGAAACTTCATGTATATGATCCCGAAGGTTCATTACCGTGTTCACAAGAGCCCTCCACTGGTCCCTATCTTGAGCCAGATCAATCCCAGCCTATCTCTCTAAGATCCATTTTAATATTGTCCACCCACCTACGCCTTGGTCTTCCCAGTGGTCTCTTTCCTTCTGGCTTTCCCACCAAAATCCTATACGCATTCCTCGTCTCCCCCAACACGTTGTAACAGCTAATGTAATTAAATTTGAATTGACACGATAGGTGAAACATGAAGTACGAATGTGGGAAACATGTAGCCCTGAAACTTAACAATATTGTCATGTGATTCAGTTTCAGTAGACGGGGTTTGGTTTTGTAATTGCATTTATTGAACATTTGCGCCAACGCTAATTAACACACTGCAGTTCACTACAGCACGTACCAAGTATGTATTTTCATTCTGCTGTGTCATCATTTGTCGTTGTCTGGTAACGGCTTCCAACGCCGTAGCTTCCTCAGCTTCCGTGTTCGCGCTATTACTGGCCGCCGACTGTCTGACAACTAACTAAACTTTGTAGACTTGTCATGCTCCTAACGCCTCGGCACGGACCGCATACAAAAAACACATCCCAGCAGTTCCTATACTGTTGCGTCACATGGCTATAGTTCGGACGGCGTAGAGAACATTCCTGTAATACTGTTTACGGCCATTACCTAGCAACGGGTCTACATGCTACAGTATTTTGTTTACAAGTCAGCTTCGAAAGATGTCACTGGGAACATGCGAGTAGATGGTGAACAGGCTCACTGACAGGCGTTTATTGTAGCTGCGATGAACCTTCGGGTTGTGTAGAGTACATAGCACGCGAACGGCAACTTTACTATATATAAAACATTTTTAAGGTACGTCATTAGTAAGTTACCGTATAAGGCCGCAGTTAGTCGCTGGCTTCCCACCACGGCGGCCCTAGTTCGAGCCCGAGTCTGGTCATGTGGGATTTGTGGTAGACAGAGTGGCACTGGGCCAGGTTTTCTCCGAGTACTTCGGTTTCCCATGCCAATCTTCATTCCACCAATTGCTCCACAATCACCATCACCTATCATCTGGGGCTGGTACAATAGGCCAGTAATGGCCGCAGTACCAAGTGAACTCAGTCTCACCCCACTAAGTAAATAAAGGTATCCCTGTGAGAGGCCCCACATTTTCTAGACAATTGGTTCACAGATGGCGGCAAGATTGTCAGCCCTACGCGTCTCACCCCACTAATAATAATAATAATAATAATAATAATAATAATAATAATAGTGTTACTCCATTATGTTTTCAACATTCAAATTGCCATACTGTGAAGTTCTCGTTGAACATGCGGGACTTGTGGTTCCCAGTGATTGAGGTTACCTCATACGGGACTTTTCTTCCGTAAGGTTGCCTACTGAAGTTATGACGTATACTCAGAGATATATTAGACAAAATGTACGTAGTTAATCACCCTGTTGTCCCTCAGTCCTCAGCGATAAGCTGTAGTGTACTTATAGTGGCTGTTGCTATCGGCATAATGAGGGCAATTATGCGCTAGAGGATATGCAGGTCCACCACGCTGCAGTGCAGACGATGGGAAGAATCGCACGCAGAATGCGATTCGAGATCTCGAAGAATCTGCTGAGTAACCCGTGTTTCAGAAAGCCGTTGTTTACTTGAGAAACCGTGGAACAGTTCGTGTCACAGTGAAGGTTGGTGTACATTAAACATTTATATGTTTATGTAACATTTGAGGTTTTCACGGCGGTGACTATGAAGAAAGCCGTCTTCTGGGATGTGGCGCCTTGTAGATAGTGTGTTAACCGACGTTTCGGAGGAACGTATCGCCTCCATCTTCGGGGCATAAGACTAACATTAGTCTGTTAGCACCTGCTCACGCTGGTTCCTCGCTCGCGGATTTCTTTTCCCTTCTACCCTGAAGATGGAGGTGCTACGCTCCTCCGAAACGTCGGTTAACACAATATCTACACGGCGCCACATCCCAGAAGACGGCTTTCTTCATTTATATGTTTGTTTTATAGTGTATGTTCAGAAGACAACAAAATTTATTCAGATATAACCTAGCAGGATGGTAGCGTGGTGTCGCATTAGGCCGGTGTTGTAGTGATTCTCCATTAAATCTAGGCCGGACATCGCTTGCCATGACTGAAAGTTATCGCGGTTTTCCGCAGTCCCACCAAGTAAATGCCGGACTGGTACCTCGATTTGGCTATATTACACCTGCTTCTTTCGAAATCCTTTCGAATTCATCATCCAGAATCGTAAAATAATCAAATAAATAAAAATAATTTAAACCTCGATATATGCCTTGAGGTGCTTCTCAGGGAAATACAGGCGCATGTCATAGATGTTATCACAGTTTTGTTTGTGCTACCAATTTCTGGAGTGAAGGGACACAGCTGGGTCTTTGAAGCAGCCTCGAGCACAACAGTGTCCTGTTCCATATAAATTATTACTAATTTTGAATAGATTCGGTTCATACCTTATCACTCTTCGACTGCCAGCATGTTGCACTGGAATGTTTCCAAGTAAGCTATAAGACTACTCCTCGTAATCATTTCTCAGTTAGTAGAGATGTGAAATGTGTCTCTTATATTGGAGTTACGCGCTTACCATTGAAGGAATTGCGTTCATGCTAGTTTTATACTGAAATGTTCTCCATTTTTCATATTTAATTTGTTTCTTTGTATTTTTCTTGGTTTATTTAGTGCCATTTTCAGTAGCTCAGTCTATATGGCTTCCGAAGTTTGGATGATTAAAGAATATTGTGTTGGAAAGGATTTGTAAGGGGGCGGCCATGGCCTAATTTTAAATACTGTCCCGACATTTGCCCGGAAGGCCCGAGGAAAACCACGGAAACCTCAGTCAGGATAGCCGGTGTCCGTGCTTGCATTTGAACCCGTGACCGCCTGAGTACTAAACAAGGGTGCTACCAATTCGACAACGACGTTTGGTGTTCCTTTGTGGAACTCCGTCCGTCGTGCCCAGTATGTACCCTACTTGATTCTATCGCATTTAAAATGTATGGTTTGAAGTTGAAGGTAAGGCTGATTTAGGAGCATTGTATTGATTCGCAGTTACGTCATGATGGTTCTTTGCTTACATCTTCCTAGAATTAATAGGAGAGAGGTTATGTAACGATACTGTACCAACTACGGCGGTGCTGAGGTATCCTAAGGGTGAGATCCAGAAGGAATACAGTGACAAAATCGTTATCAAGGAGGAGTTCCATGTGTGAACTGTTATAGGGCGTCGAATAAATCCAATCATCAAATCTAGGACCCACAATTATTAGTCACATGACAACATTATATGTTTCGACCGTGTGATGTCATCATCAGACATTGATGATGACATAGATTGTTAACTTGCTGTAATGTACTGCGATAGTTCATTTCGCTTAAGACGTGAAAGTCTGAAAGTGTATAAAGAACCGGGCTGGATCCGTGTTAAAATAATTTGAAAATGATATATTATGCGTTTTTTTCTTATATTCTTTGTTGTGTTTCGTTTGTTACTGTGTGTTGTCTTTGGCAGCTATGTGTATATTTCTTGGGTGTTTTTTCTCAGTGTTATGATTACTAGTGTGTGTGTGTGTGTGTGTGTGTGTGTATGGGCCTCACACTCGTCTCACACAGGTTGAAGTGTTACAGTGTAGTGTAGCAACTTGACGAACCGTATGTACCTAATGATGGGCACGTGTGGCCGAAACTTGTAGGATCTATGAAGGTAGACTGTGTGGTCTTAACGAATAATCTAAGATGCCAAATTTAGAAGACTGCATCACCTATATTTTAATTTATATATTTATATCAAGTCCTCATTTTAATGCAGCAGAATGCTAAAGTACAATGTTTATAGAGCGTTTTTTGGCTAGGAGCAGAAAACGTCATTGGTAGTACACCACGCCTTAAGTAGGCATCTTTATGGAAGAGAAGTCCTGTGAGTTCAAGGTCTTCCGCAGTTACTCCTAAGAATCACCGTTTAAGGGCTGCACAATTTAATACCAACCTTCATGAAATTAATACAGTTTCCTACTCTGGGTATAGAAACGTTTTGTGAGCGGGAGATTGATCATTGTCATTATGCAACTTCGGATTACCCTAGCAACGAATTGTTGCTACGTAACGTAAGTTACGTAGTAGGCCACGAATGGTCGATCAGTCTTTCGTGTCAGTATGTTGTAGCCATTCTGTTAGTATTGACAGTATTCTGGTATGGATGTGTGAAGTACATTGTTCTGTATAAGGGGTACCGTTTGCGGTTGTCTGTCCGTGTTATCGTGGGAGATGGCGTTCACCATAGGCCTTGACGCACGTGGGAGACAATAGTGCGAAAGCATGATGAGAATTTCGTTCAATTTTCAGCGGCTGTTTCACTGGTATGTGTATAAATAAAGTTGATGCTGTTGATGACGTATCTTCAGAGATGTTATACAGATATATCGAGTTGTTATTCCAGTGTTCTTCTGAAGGACAGAAGTAAATGCCCACGAACCCCATTACTTACATACTTACTTACTTATGGAGCTGAGCCCTTCTTGAGGAGAAGCCAAATCTGCAGCTACTCAAGAATTTCCCAGTGTTTTATGGAACCCGAAGGCTCATTACCGTGCTTACAAAAAGCCCTCCACTGATCCATATCCTGAGCCAGATCAATCCAATCCATACCATCCCATCGTATCTCTTTAAGATCCATTTTAATATTGTCCACCCACCTACGCCTTGGTCTTCCAGTGGTCTCTCCTTCTGGCTTTCCCACCAATATCATATATGCATTCCTCTTCTCCCCCATTCGTGCTACATGCCCTGCCCACTTCATCCTCCTTGACTTGATCATTCTAATTATACTTGGAAAAGAGTACAAGTTATGAAGCTCCTCATTATGCAGTTTTCTCCAATCTCCCTTCACTTTATCCCTCTTCAGTCCAAATATTCTTAACACCCCGTTCTTAAACACCCTCTCTATGTTCCTCCCTTAATGTCAGAGACAAAGTTTCACACCCATACGGAACTACAGGCAAAATTATAGTTTTCTGTATTCTTATTTTTATATTTTTGGACAGCAGACGAGAAGACGAAAGGTTCTGGACTGAATGGTAGCAAGCATTACCCGAGTTCAATTTCCTCTTAATTTCCTCCTCTCTCAGGTTTTGATTAGTTATCATCGTTCCTAAATATACAGGAACCCCGTACTAATCATAATTTTGGTTCATTATGTTTGACGCCTACTGAATCCCGACTTCATTACCACGGAATTTCATCTGTGATTTGTGGTGTCACCGGGACTGGGTGCTCGCCGAATACTTCGGTTTTACCTGCCGGGTACCATTACACTGTAGTCCTACTCCTCAGTCGCAGGACAGGCCTGATTGTATAGCATGTAATCAGATTCATAGGGAGGAAGTAGTATGAGTCAGCACTTACGTTTCATGTTCAGTAGAGTTCTGGTTCGAATCTCGGCTCGGAGGTGTCAGGGATTTCATCAGGCCGTCCAGACAAATTCGCAGTTAGTACACTGTTCCATTTCCCATACAGGCCCGAATATTGTTCTCAACAGTTTGTTTTCGAATACTTGTAATGGGCGAGAGACCACACAGATCACGTACTGGATTTGTGCTCTCTTTAGTGAAGAGGTTTTCCTTCACGATTAGCGCCACATATGCCCTTATGGCGGCTACGATCTCTAAGGTTGGGTGTACGTACCTCGAGACGAGTGTATTCGTGGTCACTATAGTGTCAGTTAGTCCTCACCGAGTTCAGCATTCATCACGCCACTTCATCAGTTGATACAGCTTCTGCAGTAAAGCAATGAACGCACAGTCTCGCGAATACAGAACGTCGGTTTATATTTCTTCGCTTCCAAGTGTTTGTGTTTAGTTTCACATCTCAATTATCTCCATGGCATAGTGATTAACTAATTAATTTTACTGTTTTCGTTAGCGAAAGTAAGAAGGACTTGTGCTGTTGTTACGCGGAGCGTTGCGATGGTGGGCAGGCAGCTCGGCGTGAGAATTCGGAGCCACCGCCCAGTGAAGGAGACTGAGGCCAGACCAGACCAGTTGCACGGGGGGGAGGAGGAATGCAGACACCCTCGGTGCGAATTGGGGTGCCTCTTGGTCTGTGTGGCCTCTCGCTCATTACAGAAGAATATATGGAAGAACGTATTACATAACGCTAAAATTTACAGTCTGTGCAGTTATCCTAATATTGCTATAACAATGGGCGATTCAGTGGACTTCCGATGGGTTTCACATTTCGGGTGGGCAATCACCCTGGAAGGTGGCCAGATGGAATCTTAGTGAAAAAATGGAAGGATATGATTAAAATCACTCCGGTTTAAGTTGGCTTGGAATCAGGTGCGCTCTCGGAATGCGGTGTAAATTGCGTTGTACTTTTGTTTTCCGTTATCAGGGATTTAGTTCAGCCACTTAGCATTCACGGAACCTCTGAAGAGCAAAATGGAGACTGCACGACTCTCTTCATTCCCAGTTCGCTAATGCGGTGTCCCATTATTGTATTACAACCAGCTTTGCTATAGGTGAATCCAGTTTGCCAAGTCGTATACAGATAAGTTATCCATTCATTCATCAATGGCTCTACAGCCCTTTGTTGGGCCCTAGCCTGTTCTTAAGTTTCGTAATCTTTTTTACATAGACGGTAGGAGTCTTTGGACGAGTGATCAGCCCGTCGTAAGGCCGCTACGTACACACAGGACAACTCAAACGCAGAATAAACACACATGGACATCAGTGCGTTGAGTGGGATTCGAACCCACGATCCCAGCTTTCGAGAGAGCGAAGACAGTTGATGCCTTAGACCGCACGGCCACTGTAATCGGCGTAAGTTATGAATACAGTAGTAAATTTTAGGAAGTCTGATTGGTTTTACCCACGGTTTAACAGAATATAGTTTTCCGACAGCTGTTAGGATGTTCACTCCAAATATATCAACGTGTCATTGGATTTCCCGGAAAGCCAAAGTCTAAGAAAAGACGGGTACGACGTGACCTACTTCGACGTCTGTCCGTGGATGACAGTTTTCACCTTTCTGACTTGTGACGCAATACACGAAAGCAAACAGCCACTCTAATGAAACAATGGCGGGTGAGAGATTTCATCGTCGCATGCGCAGTAGAGTGTAAAGCAGTTCTCCTATCTTAAAAAACAATTAAGTGCCTTAGTTTTCTCAACCTTCTAGATTTGTATCGTTCATGCTGCCTGCAAGTAAAGTTCTGTGCGGCTGGATAACTAGGCGCCGTATAAAGTACGAGTCTCCTTCGCAGATTTTATGCCATCCGGTATCGTAAATATGTTGGTCTGTGTGGGGTGTGAAGTGTGGTCTTGTTTCTCCTTGTTAAAGGTACGGAAAGAGTCCACATGCAGTGTTAACAGTTGTCTAAATTAGTATCACTTATGAAAAATGTGTTAGACGAACTAACGTATCTGTTGCATATGTCAATACAATGAAATTGAAATAATATCCGTAGCTTATCACACGTAGTTGGACGGTTTACTTTATTGTTTGTTCACCACTGTCTAAAAATAACATATGAATGTCGTGAAAATGCAGTTAGTTGTATTTCTGTGTCGTTAGGTGCTATAAAGTTTGTCTCATATTTGAAAGTCTGCTGACTACTCATTCATCAATGGGTCTGCTGCCCTTTGTTGGGCCCTGGCCTCTTCTTCAGTTTCGTAATCCTTTTTACACAGGTGGTAAGACTCATTGGACCAGCGATCAGCCCGTAGCAAGGCCACTAACCTATACACAGGACAACACAAACACAGAATAAACGTACATACAGACATCCGTGCCTCGAGTGGGATTCGAACCCTTGATCCCAGCGTTGGAGTGAGCGAAGACGGCTTCTGACTCTAATTCTATGATGAAAACTTAACACCCAGTAACTTCTCGAAGGATAAGATTGGTAGATCATGTACTACGCACTGGGTGAGCAGTTGTGAAATCGCGATTGGAAAACTGCTTGGAAGACCTGTGAATAAATAGACAAATTATGAGGAGAGTCGTTAGAGAAATGTAATGTTTATCAGGCTGATTGTGTAGCTTTTATAGCAGCTGTCGTGATGGAGTTCCGTAACGGTAGAAAGATTTTTAACAGACTCCTCAGAGAGGAAGCTATACCGCGTAGCTGGTTGAAGAGGCACTGTGTTGCGTGTACACGTATTTTTAATGTGGATCCATGTCCCCCAATCATTCGTTGAACTCTCCGCCAACGCAGTGACCTTGCATGTCCGCCCTTTTGAAACAAATTTCATTAAAATCAACGACAAAGTTAAAATGATCATACACACTTCATTTTGCAAATTACCTACTGTCGCGTGTAATTTGACATGCTGCCTCCTCCTAGCTGCACGTCATTCAGTGGAGACTTTTCAATGAAAGGTCTCAACAAAAGCGAACCATGTTATTGGAATACGTATGTGTGATTGCCCTGAGAATAGGCGGCAACTTCTCCGACATAACTGTGTGGCGGACAGATCTAAGCAGACGGGGTGCTGACTCACACTTAGGAAGTGAAGGAACACGCCCTGCATTCGTTATGGCTGCTGCGTGCTTTGTTCTTGGGTTTCGGGTTCGATTCGTGACTCGTTCTACACATGTTATGTAATTGTGATAAAGCCATTCAATCATTTTCACAGTTGTGCCTTATAAGCAAATCTTATGTAATAAGTGAATAAACGTAAATAATCCATCTTAAACGATCTGCCCATCGCGTTGCATCGGTTGACATAGGGTTGCTGAAGAATAATCTTATGTGGTAGCTCAGTCGTAATACATTATATCGTCATTTTATCTTATGCAGCTGTATATTATACATGTTAATGAGGCGAAGGGAGGCGGGATGCATAATGATAACAGTGTTTCAGTATCGAGATAAGCTTCGCAGCAAACCTCCAACGACTTTATACACTCGTCATAAGCTGCGCTGAGTGAACCTCCAACGACTTTATACACTCGTCATAAGCTGCGCTGAGTGAATGTAAACTAGTAACACGAAATTCAAGCACATTACAACAGAGATTGTTATCTGCTGGTATTATCCCAGCTTGCATCTAAACTTAAATGGGCCTATCTGATATGATATTCGCTCGATAGAAGACTGTCATAATACTCGTAGCTCTGCCATGCAGTACCATCGAGAAAGATGTCTCTAGCTTCATAATCCAGGGACTCTTGGATCTTCCCAATGGCATATTCTAAAGCAAAGTTGAAAAGCATTGGCGATCCTTCATCGCCACTGTTTTCAACTTTGCCTTAGAATATGCTATTAGGAAGATACAAGAAAACGAGGTGGGACTGAAATTAAATGGGACACATCAGCTGTTGGTCTATGCTGATGATGTGAATCTACTGGGTGATAATACAGATACCATAAATAGAAACAAACTTTAATTGACGCTAGTAAGGAGGTTGGTCTAAAAGTAAACATAGAGAAAGCTAAGTATATGTTGCTATCTGGTCACCAAAATGCCGAGCAAAATCATGACATAAAGATAGGTAACAGATGTTTTGAAAATGTGGCACAGTTCAGATATTTGGGAACGACTATAAAAGATCAAAACCTGATTCAGGAGGAAATTAAAAGGAGACTGAACTCGGGTAATGCTTGCTACCATTGAGTCCTGAACCTATTGCCTTCTCGACTGCTGTCCAAAAACAAAAATTAAAATATAGAAAACTATAATTTTGCCTGTTGTTCTGTATGGGTGTGAAACTTGGTCTCTGACATTAAGGGAGGAACATAGACTGAGGGTTTTCGAGGATAGGGTGTTGAGGAGAATATCTGGACCGAAGAGAGATGAAGTGACAGGAGGTGAGCTTCATAACCTATGTTCTTCTCCAAGTATAATTATAATGATCAAGTCAAGGAGGATGAATTGGGCAGGGCATGTAACACGAATGGGGAGAATAGGATATTGGTGGGAAAGCGAGAAGTAAAGAGACCACTGGGAAGACTAAGGCATAGGTGGGTGAACAATATTAAAATGGATCTTCGAGAGAGATAGGATGGGATGATATGGATTGGATTGATATAGCTCAGGATAAGGATCAGTGGAGGGCTCTTGTGAACACGGTAATGAACCTTCGGTTTCCATAAAATGCCTGGAAGTTCTTGAGTAGCTGCACAATTTGCAGCTTCTGAAGAAGGGCTCTGTTCCATGAGAGTGAGGAACTCGTTTAATACGAAACAATGTAATTTTCTTCGAATCCGGGCAAACTATCAGAGTTTTCTGACATCATTAATAAGTCTCGATGTGAACACCATTTGTAGCTCTGCAAACATCCAAGCGGTATTCGATGTCTTCCCAGGTACGACGAAGCCTGACCGGAGAGATTTTTGCCAGACGTCTGATTTCAAATGATTTGACACATTCCCAAATGAAAGAATCCATTGGTGTGAGATCCATGCTTGGAGGAGTGGTTATTGGTCCACTTTCTCCGGTCGATCGATTACGAAACCTAGCATTTTGAGGATGTCACTCCTCACGCTTGAAAGTGGGGCTGACCTCGTCCTGTTGTGGTTTATTTTCTCTTTCAGTGTCTTCAGTTTATGCGAAAGCAGCCACTTTTAAAATTTTTAGATAAATATATCTCTTAATGATGTTTTGCCCCCCGCCTCGCCCCTCCCCACAAGAAGGTCCTTCCACACGATCATGCCGAGGTTCACAACACGTACT
Source organism: Cryptotermes secundus (assembly GCF_002891405.2). NCBI lineage: Eukaryota > Metazoa > Arthropoda > Insecta > Blattodea > Kalotermitidae > Cryptotermes > Cryptotermes secundus. The sequence goes on along the minus strand of NW_019737096.1, from coordinate 623,710 downwards.
CTGAAACTGTATGAGTGATTTTATCTCCCAAGATTGAACAGTCGTGACGATTAACGTAATATTAATGTTGAACGAAGCTTCGTCTATGGGTAGTACTCGTCTTAGAAAACCATCGTCATTTTCATATAACATACACTTAGGGCGAGGGCACATCAAGGAAACTGGCAACCACAACTGCATTGCCGTTTCCTTAATTTGCGCTTCTCCATTCAGTAACATGTGTTCAACTCAGGATGATAATAATTCTCGGAAATTGCGGTTGCGTTGCGGTTGCCAGTTTCCTTGGCGTGCCCTTGCCCTTAGACTCTTTTCGGAGGATTGTTTTCTTTGATTCCATGTCTCAGGTGCAGTTTGTAAACATTTAGTCTCAACCGCTTATGCAGCCTATTTTGGATGACTGTTTTGGGTATTTCGAATTGCAGACTGAGACGTGCGATAGATGGACTCCGTACACACGACATCCTTACACGTTCAACGTCCGTCGAAGTCTGTGAACCTGGTGTTCCGCTGAGACGCTTCGTGATTCCTTAAATTGAGTAAATCGATTGTGATTGACAGTTGCAGGTTCTTTTCTGTATGTAGTCGAAAATTGCGTCGAATGGTTGTAATGGATTTGACACGCGGCAAAGCATATAAAGCATTGAACTCTCTCGTGAACGAATATCATCGGTCCATGATTTATTCTGACCGTCTTACTGTGCATACATTTATTCACCTTACTCTTCTCTCTTGCACTTTATTGCTGAAACATGTAGTGCAAGAGAGAAGAGTAAGGTGAATAAGTAAGTGTATGCACTGTAAGACGGTCAGAATAAATCATGGACGTAAATCAGTGCAACAGGACGCTAAAATATAACATTATGAATATCATCGGACTGACGTGGCTACGCTGGGCACACAGTTTTACTGCCACTGAGGTAATACAGATGCGCAGCAGGCAAGGCGCGCAAACGTGAGTTGCTGAACATTTCGCAGAAAACGCCATGACTATATGTCTGGAATGAAATTAGATACCAACTTTAAATTTAGGGAGGTATTCTTAGACGCGTCTGTATAATGGACGGAGGGTTAATCGCCGTCATCACAGTGGATAAGCCACTTCACATTTCTGTTTCATTGTCATAACTTTTTCACAGAAATCAACATTAATATAATCCTATCTGCAACCAGATGCCCTACATTCCCCTCTTCCTATCTGGTTTCCTAAAAATTAGCTGAACGTATTACCTGTTGCTTTCATATGTGCCACTTGCCTTACGCAACTCAGCCGTATGATTTACAAAATATCGTCACATTTGTGTGGTGACATAAGACGGTGTTTGGGTTGGATGATTGGATTTATTGCACTTTATACGTTGACGATTAGGGACTACAGGCAATACAGCGCTATCGCTGTTCACCGTGGCACACGCACTAGGGATGTCAGTTTTCGCTAGTCGTCTCCTGGCAACGGGTTTATAACACTCTCACTGTCACTTCAAACCACACATGAAGTCTTTCTTGCACCGCCTAATTCCTTTCTTGCCATTATTCTGAAACTGCCAATTCCGAAGACTCGACTCAATTCAATTCAGTTCTGCTCCCAAGCTCATATCCTGGCAGGCTGGCGTCCCAAAACTCGGCTCTTCACTGCTCAAGCGACCTTCTTTGTCCCTTTATAAATCCTCGGCACGGACCACATGGAAAACACCGTCTTGTTAAGGGGGCGTGTCTGCAGCTCCGTTATATAGCAATAGACGTCTTACTGTTGCGCGCGTTGGCTTCACGGGAATGTGTTTATTGAGTCGTTGCCTAGCAATGGGCATACACGTAACAATATGAAAGTCCTCTTGCAGTAATTACATTTTCCTTTCAGTTAACCGTTTCCTCTGTCAAAATACTTACGTCCATACTTTTATCATAACATGAGGCATGTGACTGATTATCATCAGATGATTAGTTGCAAAAACCAGCGCTGTCAAATTATCGGAAACATTTAATGGAACTGGTGACGTGAATATTTGGTAACGTAAACAGTGATTTAAACAAGATGACTGATTTCATAATGAGATTGCACTTTTCGGTCATTTGATTTTCTGCATTGCAGTTTAACTCTTTAGAGCCCAGTGATTACATATGCAGCACCTGCTTTAACTTGCTAAAACTCTGCATTCTGCGCACAATGTATTTTTGTATGTTTGGTACGGTTCTTACAGTAAACATCGGTGGTTTCCTTAAACGGTATTAACCGATCTGCCTTTGTAGCGGAGACGCAGTATGTTTCCTGTGAGGTACGAACTGAATTTTTGTATATTGTTTGGAAGAAATTCAGTCTCTGATGTGTAAAATTGAGAAGAAATTGTTGTGAAATGTACAGAAATTGTCATTTAATAATGCATGAACTGTAGGACCTTGAACTTGTGTTCGGACTGTATGAAGGTTTGAATTCCTTTACCCTTGGCTTAGTTCGTTGGCTTGACATTTTTTTCCTTGATTATGGATTGATCGTTTCTCCTCTTTCGGGGTGTTACGATCGACTCTTACCTGAATTCTGGATGTCCGTTACCTGGTACTGCACGCGAACCTTAGGGCGCAGTGTCTCCACGAGAAGTGTAGCTGCTACTGCTGCTCGTTCGGTCATTGCCCTTTTTTAACCAATGTGACGGCTACACCTCTTCTGTAAATATTATTCCTAATACCAGTTGGCAGCGCCCATGTTTGCTTTTGTTGTTGTTCCCACGTTCATTTGTTGTCTGAAAAATCTCATTTGTCCTTTTATTACTGCTAGAAACGTCTTAATTTGGCTTTTATGTCTTCTTCGAGTTTATCGTCCTTCCCTAATTAACAAGTTGCGAAGGGTTTTTGTTTCTGTCCAGTTTTCTTCATCCAGGATAAGATAAGTAGGATTGTTTATTGGGTCGGCGTATTCAAACAGACGGCTGGATCACAAAAGTACTCGCCGTAACGTAAAATTATGAGAGTTGTTGCTCTGTATGTTGTAAAAGTAGTACTATCAGTAAGCATGATCACAAGAGTGAAGATAGATGTGTTACAATGATATTATTATGTATTAATTTGTCCCGTCTTTATTTTACTAAAACTGTAACGTAATGTTTTTGTTGTTGAAACTTTATGGTAATTAACATCCAGAATGCGTTATCATTGTGACAATAATGGCATCTTTCAAGGCTCTTCACGAATTTGTTATCTATTTCGGTATGTTATTTTTCATAACATAGGAGGAAGCGGTCTGAAAAACACAAATTTGCAAATTTAGTCCTTACGTGCTTTTGCCATGTGTATAAACACTGGAGCAGTTGGAGGTATGTAAGTTACATTCATGGTCATTTCATTAGTCATAACATCTTACGTTTAGCTACGTTTCACTATGTTTGAGCCGCTCTGAACCATCCAGCAAGGTGGGCAGGTAGACCTCCCGGTTTACTCTTACTCGTTCGACGAACACGGTTTGATATTTATTGGTTGCTTTTAAGATACTGCTAAGACCCACATTTTCCACTACAACGAAGGAATCTATATCCAGGGGTGGACAAGGAAAGGTAGACCAGAAATGTCGTATTTCTCAGTTAATTAATGTACAGTTCGGGTGGAACTGCCTGTTGAGCTCACGTGCATTTATTTGCAGGACATTGTCGGAAGTTCTATGTGGCTCTTGGCGCGAGAACACAAGTTCCGTTCAGGATGTACAAAGTCTTATAACAAACACAGTTTGCACTCGAATAACTAATCTACTGACAGACTACATACTTGCATATATCTTGTTACGTGATAAAACACTACTGTGAAGTTGGTGTAATGTTTAAATATCTGTATAACGAAATCTAGCCCGTTGAGGTTATTTTTGATAACATTCAGGTACATATCGATTTATCGATAAGTTGTTTAAACGGTGAATCTATAGTAATTTATAGTACTATTCAAATACTTCCCTAGATGGAACGAAGAAAACCACCTAAGCGGTAGGGTAGCCGGCCCTGTGGATCGTGTTTTAACCGGGCTCCCCTAAATACAAGCAAGACTGATGCTGCTGATTTTACTGCTTTTTTTTTTAATGCGATAGCGTTGTGTCCTCAGCCTGTCAGAAACTTCTAGGGGCATATTCGTTGCTAAGAGAAAGTTTGGACACTCCTGTTGACTGACAATAGTCAGCTGAATTATGTGGAGGGGAGTAGACCTCCTCGTGTGTCTGTGTGGCCAGCCGGGTCGCACCTGAGGCGCCCGGTCCGCTAATCACCAGAATGTTCTGGAATTGAGTCATTCGTCGGCTGCGAGACCTCGTCTATTGTCTTCAACATGATTGTGTTCAAGCCCCTCACCCCCACCCCAAGAATGGATGCTCCTTGCAGCACTTCTCAGTTTTTCTTCTTTCATTTCTTTTTTATTAGCTTTGTTGCATTTTCCGCTCTCATTTTTTTCACCTAATTTTAATTTAGTTTTCATTTCTTCCCCTTGTCAGATTTTTAAGTGACATTGTCACATCACACACATTTCACTATTATTTTTATACTAAGGACGTTTGTCCCTGTGCTTAACTAATTAAGCACCACACCATGAAGGCGTATGAGGGAGTGGATGTATAGATCCACAACATCTTGATATTTTCTTGCCGAGGTCAAGAAAATGTGGATCTATACATCCACTCCCCCATACGCCTTCATGGCGTAATGCTTAATTAGTTAAGCATAGGGACAATTTTACCTTTTTACTAGGGATGTTCAGGGATGAAAATATTGGACAATTTTATTGAGTGGATAATTACGTGGAAATATTTTTCTTGAATCTTCCTGGGGTTAAAGGGTGGCCGGCGCGTAAGGCTGACAACCCTACCGACATCTGTGAGCCAATTGTCTAGATAATGTGGGACCCTCAACGTCTCACAACCCTATGGGCCTTCATGGCCTTTTACAGTGATAGCTTTACCTTTTTTTTTTACATATAGTATTTCTATTTTGTCATGAATATTCTGAAAATGCAACATTGGGTAGCTTTAGAGGCACGTAGAACTGGATGCTGGCATGATATTTGCCAGCCTGAACAGGACAGAGGGACGACTTCGAGATATGAACCTGTGGTCCCCGAAATATCCTCCAGTCTTCCCATCGGTAGACAAAACTATTACAGACAGAGTTCATGTGAAAGCCCTTGCCCCTGTGCTTTAGATCCCCCTCATTCTGTTGTATAGGCCTATAGTTGAACAATTTTTCGGATCTTTTCAGTAAGAGAGAGATGGTGGAACGAAACCACAGCCGGCCGCTGCCTGCGTCTTGTTATTACAAAGCATCGGCACCTTTTATTAGTAGAGGCCCCAGCTCCGCCCACTTTGTATGCAGTTTTTCTTTTCTTAACAAGCTGCTCCACGCCGAAATTTCACGGTGGGTGGTGAGCCGAATGTTCATGGAAGCTCCCGTCCTTTCCAAGTGTAGGCGAAGTTGTATTATCGTGACTGAGGTTTTCCACCCGCGTGTTACGGGTATAGCACTAGCGCATGGTATTTCGAGCACCTTCAACTGCTCGGCAGAAATAACACCTGTCTACACGTCTAATTTAGGAGAGAGTTTTGGAGATATATTGCTTCTTCAGGGCCACTGGCTGCAGTAACTGATTCACTTGTACAGCTGCAAACTTGAGCTGTTGATATTTATTAGAGTATGAAAGTTCATCGCTGCCAGTACAAATGCTAATCTTTAGGTCATTAGTCAGTTGAATCTGTTTCGCATATTTATAAATGTCTGTACGATTGTTTTTTGATCGCCTCTGTGGTCTAGTTCCTGGCTACAGATCTGAAGTCCCGGGTTTGATTCCCGGCGCTACCAGATTTTCTGAGAAGTAGTCGGTCTGGGACGGCGTCCACTCAGCCTCTTGAGGATAATTGAGGAGCTACCCGAATGGAAAAGTAGTGGCTCCGGTATATAAAACCGAGATTAACGGCCGTGGAAATCCTTTGCGCTGACCACGCGACACCCTCTATCCGCTAAAATTGTCACTAACTTCGCCGACAAGCGGCGGTGGCTCGGTCGGTTCTACGCTAAGTTGATTGAGGTGAATTCTTCCATCGAGGTTTCTCGACCAACGTTTTGAATGGATTTGTTCCGCGGTGCTTGTTCTACCAATCATCTAACAATCTCTAACAATAAGTTTAGTACTACTGAATAATCTAATTCATAACAGTGGCTGTGGTATTTTTTAAATTATTTCGAGCCGACATTTTGTAGGCCTGCTGGGGTCTTAATTGGCATTCACCTATGATGGGCTGTTGGAGTTTTCCTTCGATCGTAGTTAAATGTCTGCGAGTTCTGTCATTTTTGATGTAATTATCGAAGCCTTGTGAGGGGCTGACCGTTCATCCATGGAGTCGGACAAGATATTCAAAATACGAGTTATCATGGAACCAAAGTTACGACTTTGATTTCAGACCAAAATTGACTAATAATTGTGGATTGTGGATTTGATGATTATGTTTATTTGACGTCTGTATCACAATTAAACTCAATTATAACAGTTCACGCACTTTCTGTGTTCTCCCGTATTCTGCTTCTTCTTCTGACTTCACTTCTGTACTCTTCGTCTATTCACGAATGCACTGTTTTTTTTTTATCTGCTTGGCGTACCTAATAGGAGACACCGAGACGAACAGTTCATCCCTCCTTTGTCATGAAAACGACCCCTCCATTGCTCTGAGAAGAAACGTTTACCTAACCGTTGTCATGAAAACGTCTTCGTTGCTTAGGAGAGGTCGCTACTATGCGATGGACTCACGTGTCACAATATTTCTGAAACAAGTTTTCATGTTTCTGCAGTGATAGGCGCTTATGTTTCTTACTTTCTAAATGTACCCTTTAAAGACTGTAAAGTAAAGGTATCCCTGTAACAGGCCTCGGAGGCCCATAGGGTTGTGAGACGTTGAGGGTCCCACGTTATCTAGACAATCGGCTCAAAGATGGCGGTAAGGTTGTCAGCCTTACGCGCCTGCCGCACTTTACCCCCAAGGAAAATTCCTGGTACTCATTTCTGTTAGAGGCTGAGTCGACCCTACAGCCATAGTGCGGCTGAAAGGATTAGGTCAATTGAAAAAAATCCAGTGACTTCATAGGGACTTGAACCTGCGACCTTCCGGATTGTAGCATATTGACTCAACTAACTACGCTACCGCGTGCATTTCTTCCCATTATAAGAATTCAGTTCTTACCTCACAGGAAATATCGCACATTACGTCTCCGCTACAAAGAACAACCGCTTAAAGCTTTTTAAGGGAAAAATCTCTGTTTATTATGAGAATCATCCGAAACACACATACACTCTGTGGGCAGAATGCAAGTGGTGCTTATAGAGGGTTAACAGTCGCCAAGCAAGTGACACTAGACGTGTGTGTGTGGTGGCCTCCTGTAGCACTGTAAGAGAAATCATACAGCGTGCATCCTTTCGGAAACCAGGCTATGAGATAGAGCCGATGCTTGTGTGCTTCATGCGTAGTGGTGCTACTGAATTGACGGAAACGGCTGTGTGGTAATAACATCCTAGATCTCAATGAAACGCAAACAATTGAAGCGCGCTAGTGCATGTGTCCATCAGCTGATTCGTCAGATCGGTTTTGAATGAACGTGTCACGGAAAGTGGACGCAGTTTGTGATGTAACGATGTGACACAGTTATGAATGAAATCCATGTCATAGAAGTGTTTTGCCAGAGATTTGTGTGCAATTGTGACTTATATACTGTCGGTGATAGGGGGCACGCGGTAGCGTAGTTGGTTGAGGCACTGTGCTACAAGCCGGAAGGTCGCGTGATCGAATCCCGATGAGGTGGATTTTTTCAATTTACCTAATCCTTCCAACCGCACTGTGGCCCTGGTGTCGACTCAGCCTCCAACAGAAATGTGTACCAGGAATATTCTTGGAATATTCTTGGGGGTAAGGGGAAGCCGGCGCGTAAGGCTGATAACCTTACCGCCATCTATGAGCCGATTGTCTAGAAAATGTGCGAACCTCAGCATCTCACAACCCTATGGGCCTCCACGCCCTCTTACTGGGATACGTTTACTTTTACTTTTTTTTTAGTTTACTTACGTGCAACAGCATGTTCTATAAAATTGAATAAAAGCTGATCTCTGTAAAAGTTCATCAGTGCATGTTTCTACCAATGTGGTCATCATCAGGTGTTAAAATTACCGGGCGAAAACAAGACACGCAGTACAACACACGATAGGAGAGAATACAACTCAGACACATGCACATCGAGAAGACTCGTTAATATAAATGAATATAACATTAGCCACTAAACAGAAGACAGCAGTAATGACGCATTTAGGTTAAGTTTGGCATTTTGAATTTATAACACGTAGGTCTCAGTGAGACCTGTAACTCATATTTGACTTGTATACGGGAGGTGCCAGGTTCAAATCTCTGCCAGGACACCGATGTCCTCACTGATTTTTTTTTTTGTGATTTCCTCATCCCCCACCCCACGAAGATGTCGTGATAGTGCCTTTAATTAAACTATGACCATTTCTTTGTACGACCTTTCCAGTGTGTTGTCCACTGTTGTCCAATCACTCGACGCTGTTATATAGTTTGAGTTACGGTGAGCGCCATTAAGTAAAGTATAAATAAATACAAAAATTCAGTTTGTTTTCAATAAGATGAATGTATAAGGAAGAGCGAGGGAAGACAATTTATTAGTGAGTGCAGTCATACCTATATTATGTTAGTTATGCAGATTTGTATCTTCTGTAAATTAGCATTAATATCAGCCAGGCAAGGCCTGTACAAAGTCGCCAAGAACGGATTTGTAAACTATGGCGTGTTGTACACATCTGGAATGTACGAGTATGTGTAAGCTAGTTTATTTGAGCACTGGAGGACATCTTTCTACCCTTCTCATCACAACCGTTGGATCTAGAAGGGCACTGAGCCAACCAACCTCATAACGAATGTAGGTTCGGAGATATTCTCCTGACAGATTTTTTGTGACTTTCTTCAGACTCCCCACGCAAATGCTTTGATGTTACCTTAAAACAGGCTACGACCTTCATCCAACGTTCTTCTGAATTCATATTTTTTTCTATTACTCGACGCGAAGTAGGCTGTATGCTAATAAAATGTCGTTAAATGAACCAAGAAACGAACCTGTTTAACATGTGCCTTGATCTTTACGTAACACGGCCGTAATGTACAGCGAAACAGTCATTGCCGCATGATGTTAAGATTGGAGGCTGTTTGGAGCTTTACTTCAGCATATCCTGTGGCCATTCAAATCTGATCAGCAATTGTCACCCGTGTTTCTCGAGCTGTGACGATTTCTGTGGCGAACCTTCGGCTTGGCTACTCCGAAATTGGACTTTTCGAATGTCCCAGCTCTTGACGTCCTGTCGCGGCATTAGCGCATTCTGGTGCTGTATCGATCTCGGTCAGGGGGTCCGTGGTTTGGTCCCTGGGTTTCTTGGTTTCTGCGACATGAAGTAGGTCACGGTCGCTGTATTGCCGCACTGTGGCGTGTTAGGAGAGACTGAAGGTTTTATGTCGGAAACGCGTTTTCATTTACTTCAAATCAAGCAAGCCTGCAGAGCAGAATGGGACCACGCCCTGTCCTCTTTAGTAGATTTAGCAATTTTCTGTTCTGGAGAATTAGATTTACGCCTGTCACTTTAGAGGCGTGCGGTAGCGTAGTTGGTTGAAGCACTGTGCTACAAGCCGGAAGATCGCAGGTTCCAGTCCCAATTGAGGTGGATTTTTTTCAATTTACGTAATCCTTCCAGCCGCACTATGGCCCTTGGGTCGACTCAGCCTCTAACAGAAATGAGTACCAGGAATCATACCGGGGGGTTAAGACTGACAACCTTACCGCCATCTGTGAGCCGATTGTCTAGAGAAGATGTGGGAGCCTCGACGTCTCACAACCCTTTGGGCCTTCACAGGGATACAGGCTACAGGGATAGCTTTACCTTTTACTTAACCCTTTAAGTAAACCTCATTCTGATCCAAAATTTTGGTGGCATTGTGCCCTTTATTTGTCAGTCCTGTTGAAGCGTAAGATCATCGAAATCTCGAACACAAAGACTGCGAGATCTGTTCGGACTGTGAAGATGGAGGCCTTACGATGATCTTATCTTCATGTAAAGATTTCTTTCGCTTGTCTTAAACCATGTCATGCCGAATATCATTTAGCAAAGAATGTTTTCTTTGTATATAGGATAGTTCTTAACGGAGAAATTAAATAATATGAACAGGGAGAAATCGCATCTTGATGCCATGGCATGTGGGCTCGTGTTCTGGAGGCATCGAATTTCGGGAAGAGACCGAATTCACTAAGATTTTTATGGCTTCATTCACTCTGTTCACAGGATAACACCTTAAAATAGACCACAACTTCTTCCTTCCTTCCTCGTCAGTGGTCTCTAACATATACAGTTTCGCGTAGTCGTTAAACAAACAAGACAGAAACACTGGCCTGGAGGTTGGGTGTGGTTTTTTCATTTCCCTCCACACATACTGGGGTAATACCTTAAACCAAGCCACGGACATTCTGCTTCATTTCTACGTTAATGGTTTATTCTCATATATGTTGACACAATGTAAATTAACACCGAACGTGCGTCTTTAAAGAGCCGAAGTAACAAACATACTGTCACGTATCCGGGGTTGGCATTACTAATAAGGCGGGTTTGGATCTGATGATCGAATTTATTGGACCTTTATACAACTGGTTGCAGTTCAGAAATCACTATCTGACACACTGTCATCTTCCGACTGGACACTCCACGGGAACTGTTCTGAATTCCAACCGAACTGTCACTTCAACTGTCAGTTATTGATGGATTCTCCTTATATAGCCTCGGTTCGAACCACAGCACAGGAAACATGCGTTGCCTGGCAATGGATGTATATGAACCAACATAGAGAACACCTGCAACACCGATTCTGTTGTTGCATGCGTGTATTGCCGGCCTTGCCAAGAAATGAGTCTACTGTTTCTGGTTGCGTATTTTTTGTGGGCTTGTTTACCGAGTCGTTCCCTAGCAATGGGCCTACAAGCCACAATACTTTATTCATAAACAATGGAAATTTGTATATGATATCTTTGAAGCGGTCAACTGATGTTTGGAGTCTAAAACTGTAAAAAGAACGATATCTTAAATTGCAATGGGAAGAAATGAACAGCAGACTTCAGCATGAAGCGATTGACAGTACTACAGATATCCACCAGTTTCCGTGTAGACCTACTAGTGCTTGGCTCTCTGTTCATGTAGGAAGAGTAGATGTTGGGATGACGGAGAACCAAGTGGTATGGAGAATATGTGTAGCCAGCAGAGATGAAGAAACGGCGAATGAAGAGAATTACATAACTGATACCATATTCAAGTTTTGTTAGAGTGGGTAAATGAAGTATGACTTAAACCGGTCAAGAGACTTGAATGGGGAGGAAAGAAGTCGGGTTGAAAATACGAGGGAAGAATAAAATACCGTTTGGGAGAATAAACGTAGACGGAAGAATAATATTTAATGTTCAGGCTAGACAATTGTATGGCGGGCTTTTATGACGACGGTGAAAACCCTCGTAACAACAGGCACATCTCATGATCAGCTCTGTAACTACCCAGTGATCAAAGAAGACTTCTGTTCAGTTATATGTTGCAAATTGCCAGTCAGCTGAAAAGTGACACTGGAAAACTGCGAGAAATGCGCATGCGTGTCCGAGACCACCGCGCTGGTCTTGTTAGGGTTCCCTTGTTGAGATGTGGGTGGGCCACTCCGCCCTGCTTCCAAGTGGCGGTTCTTATAAATGCTGCACAAGTGAAATTAGAGGGCTGCCCGCCCGCTGTTGATTTTTTGCCTTGTTGACGTTCTCTCTAAGAAGGTGTATAATTTGAATCGGTCGGCTCCTTTCTTGAAATACACGCTGGGTTTGTGCTAAACTGGCTTATGTGCAAGTGTTAACTGTGTTAGAGTTGAGGTTCTCACAGCGGTGACTATGGAGAGTACTGGCTTATGTGACGCCTTGTAATCTGCCAGACGTTTACCGGAGTTTCGGAGGAGCTTATTGCTTCCCCTTTAAAGATCGAAGTGTAAGGTATGGCCTATAAGCGGGAAGCAGAGTGTTCTGTCAGACTGCACGGCGTTACCTCCCCCGAGGCTAATACTCAAGTGCTTAACTGCTTTTGTATATGAAGTAGGTACTTTACGCGTTGTTTATAAAAAAGTTTATTTTTCTGAAAACAAATATTCCTACTGTTTACATGTAATTGCCTTGATGTGGCTTTGTTGAACGAATTTCGCCTCGGCTATAAAAAATCGTTTAAGTGCAGTGTTTTCCTTGTCTACTTTTATTTTTTTCATTGATTACTTAAAACCATTCATTCATTGACCCAATGTTTTGCCCAGTGTGGAGAATGAAACATTTCGGCACAAAATTCAGCTCAAGGAATTCGCAGTAATTGAAGTAACTTTGCACTTCACTGGCAAATGTGAAAGAGTTTCAGGCGAGAAACCAGTCGCTATTGTGTTTCGAAAAGGAACCCCTTTGTGTCTCGATGAGATGGCCAGGTATTCTGATTAGCTTTCCATGGCCTTCTTCCATTGAGCTCCAAATTCTGAAGCTGCAGCATATTCAGGCGGTATCTGCGCCAGAAAACTCCTGTACCCTCGCACTTGAGACATGTGTCTCTCTTGCCCCTTAGGAGACCGTAATGATCGGCTGATTGGCTATTGCTAGAACAGGTGAGGGGTTGGCATGTCTGCGGTCGCCGTGACGTCTTATTGCCATTGTATGATGTTGACAAAAGCCGCCTGAAGGTTTAGAAGTTGTTTTAGGAGCCTATTAAATGAACAGTTTTTGTGTTTCGGGCTGAATTACAGGCTGTGAAATATCTTTCTTGTTATGAGATTTGACCTCCTACTGTCAGATTCGGCAGTCTTGGCGGTGGGTTTCTGAGAAAGAATGTTTCTCGGGCGCTGTATAACCGCCTCTGTAATTTGTTATGACAATAAAATCAGATTTACTTATTCTTTGTAGGAGATACGGCATTGCGGTCATGTTTTGTGTACTTTTTGGTCTGCAATGGGCTGCTCTTCTGCTTCGAAGCGATTTTGTGGGTTCTGAATTAGGGTTTAGACTGGGAAATTTCCGAAGATTGTGAAGTGATTTGTTTGCCTTTAGGTTTGTATATTTGAGATTTGTTCGGTAACTTCAATCAAATTATCAACAGTAGAGCTGCAAATGGTGTGCTGTATTCCTAGTCAGACTTCTTATATGAACTGTATATTCATTCCAGCTCCACCTGACGGAATAAACTGCTCTTCAGAAACATTGAACGTAAGGACATATCCTGCCTCAGACACGCGTCCGCTGTCTTGCTAGAAATATTCAGCATAAGACTGTATATATTTGGCTGTTTGATAGAAAACTAAAAGACGTTAATTTAAATTATATTTAAGACTATAAAATTGCATAAATTTCATATCTAAAAAATGACAGCCATCGTCAGAACCATATAGCGTTAATAATGCTAATGTTTCGACTTTTCGTCCTTGGCAGCGTCTGTAAATGATTTTAGTTTACATTTTCACTTGGTTTTGTGTTGTGTTGTCTATAAATGTATTTTCATACAATATTATCCCGATGCACAGACTTGTCCTGCGCGATAGAACAGAAACTGAATTTCACAGCTTGAGTAAGGCATGAGCTAGGATTATTTTCATTTAGACGGTACTGTAAATAAGCAAGATGTTGGATATTGTTATAACCAACATCTGCACCAGTTTCACGAGAGGTACGTATAGCATGAAAACCAATGAATGGCTTGTAGGAGTAACCAGCTCGTTTTCCGACAACATTGCTAACTCTAATCACTAGCCGGTTATGTTGTATAACAACTTTATGCTGTAATTTATTGCTACCGGATTGCCGATTGACACGTGATAATTTGTGCAAGATGGCGCCAGACAACATACGGTGAGGTTTTCATCATGGAAACTTCGTGCTCGAGCCATGTTGCATCGTTTTCGGATAATTATGGTTGGTGTTGGGTCTGGCCATCCCAAAGCCTGGACTGAGACATTAATCCGTACTGTTTCTTTCTTTATGAACCATGGAGGAGAATTTGCACATAGTGAAATCTAGTACAGTGCGGCTTGTGCCGAAAGTTGTCTCTCACTTATGAGTTGTTCTTGAGTTGTGACGTCTTACTGGACGCACTCTGTAGTGAGAACGACTTCACTTATATACGAGTATGTGATTGGGCGCGCGTTCTTTGGTTCTTTGTGGCCTCCAAATGGACAAACGTTTGGTTATCTATCTGTACGTTCACTTCGAGTCCTTATTTGCAGCTGTAATGCGATTAATGAAACAACAAACAACAGCTGTGCATAGTATATTCTATTACTTGATCAAACTGTCTTTGACAAATACGAGAGTGAAATATCACCGACGGACCTCCTCTGTGGTCTAGTGGTCTGAGTTCCTGGCTACAGATCCAGAGGTCTGGAACGGGGTCCACTCAGCCTCGTGAGGATAATTGAGGAGTTATTTCAAGGAAATAGCGGCTCCGGTCTAGAAAACCGAAATTAACGGCCGTGGGGATCCGTTGCTCTGACCACGCGACACCCATTATCCGCTAAAATTTGCACCGACTTCGCCGATAATCGGCGGTAGCTTGGTCGGTATAGTTCGCTTGCGGGCTAAAACCACGGAGTTTTGTTTTTGTTTGCCAATCGGCCATGAATTAAAGAAGAATCCGTCACTTGGTACCTTTCAGTAGAATTAGAATATCCCGCCGTTAGGTTAGTGTTGTATTTTCATGAATTATCTGGTCAGAGCGCTTTCATCGTGAGGAGGTTACAGTGCATAATGGAGGTCTGACTGAGCATGGTATGCGGTGAGCAAAATTTCACATGTCTCTGTGTTTATTTGCATGTAGGATATGTTACATTTTTAAATAAATACGAAATAAATAAGTCTCATGCAAAGAGTAATATACGAATAAATCGAGCCATTGTCTCAGTAAGATACACGACGTTTATACGAAATATTGATAAGTAATTAAGTAGAATACATGGAAAAGTAATTTCCTTCTCTTTTTATTATATTATCTTATTATCTATGCCGTTTATTGGCTTTTCCAACCATTTATGAATCTTTGTATTTTGCTGTTTATTAGCTGTTTGTGGATTTTCATGGTTTTAGCCCCCATGAATACGAAAAAAAGGGGTTTTGTTATATTATACTGCCTGTTCCTGTATGTATATGCGCTGCTGACACCTGAACGATTGGACGTATTTAATTTATATTCGGGTTTCAAGAATTTGTCCCTCATAGGTCGGTGTCCGGTCAGCGTGAACATTCCGGCTCCAAAATTAAGGACCCCTCAAATGAGCTCCAAAACAAAATGGCGATTTTCTTGGAAACGGCCGAAACGATTTTGGTTGAAATTGTCTGACTTTTGGAGACCACCCGTTTAAATAAAGCTCCGCACACTGGGAGCCCAAATACGAAATGTTACTTTTGTCAAAACCGGCTTTACCGGTAAGGTGGGTTTCATTTTTTGGATTAAGCAGCCAGCAATGGTCAACCGAGCAGCAATCGATTTCATTTCAAGATAGGGAAATTAAGGTCAATCGTATATGAGAAAATGTCTCATGTCTTTCCACCATTTTATCTTAGTGTAGTTTAATGTTTGGAAAGTGGAGTAACAGTGCAGTATCAAGACAGTCGCTGCATGCAAATGAGCCAGTACAAGCACAAGGGCATGAAAATGCAGTGCCGGTATACCCGAGCGCACCAGAATTATTCAGATCACTGTGTCATGACTTGGCCTTCCTCCCTTCCACCTAATTTCCTGCATTTGGAAAGGAAGTGCAGTGCGGCGCCTGAAGAGCCGTATGTAGTCTGACCCGCACAGCTGTGGTGTCGAAGAAGTTGCCGATGCATCATGGCGCAGACTTTCCGGCTGAAAGTAAGGGTCTGATTGCAGGGCAGGTGCAACTCTTCCGTATGTTTCCGCTTATAGCACACGAGAGTGAGTTGGTCCCGTTCCGGATGGAAGAGTTCTCTCCAGAATTACGGAGAAAATGTTATTGTAAAACAGCCGATGCCTTTATGATATTGCGCTCAACAGTATGGACTGAATGTATAAAATGTAAAAATTTTGAAGTCTTTGCGTCTGTACTAGATAGAGTGAGTCATGAGAAATGTATTATTATAAGAATGAAGAAGTCTGGAGCCCCACTAAAAATGTTATGGAATGAACTACGAAAAGAGACAAACCACATAAGATGTGCCTTATTAAGACCTTATTAATTTATGGTACAAACTGTTACGCGGTGGGCATGCTGTAGCGTAGTTGGTTGAGGCACTCTGCTACAAGCCGGAAGGTCTCGGGTTCGAGTCCCTATGTGGTGGATTTTTTCAATTGACTTAATCCTTCCAGCCGCACTATGGCCCAGGGTTTCACTCAGCCTCTAACAGAAATGAGTACCAGGAATCATCCTGGGGGTTAAAGGGCGGCCGGCGCGTAAAGCTGACAACCTTACCGCCATCTGTGAGCCGATTGTCTAGAGAAAATGTGGAATCCTCGACGTCTCACAGCCCTATGGACCATCACTGCCTGTTACAAGGATAGCTTTACCTTTTACCTGTTTACAAATTGTTAAGCACTAATCCAGAAGGAAATACCTCAGCACCAGGAATAATTTTTTTCGCGGGACGTGTTCATGAGCAGCATGTTTATAAAGGGAGCGAAGTTCAAACAAGGCACGTAAAAGAAGAGATAATACTTCGGACAGGATATAATGTGCTGCGCTGCTGTGGGCATACAAGAACAACTGGAAAACAACGCTAGTCAGCAGATCTAGTTCGCTGGTCACTGACTTCAAGAAGATGAAGAGAGAGAGGCAGGAAAAATATATAGTGGTTAGAAGTTAAGGTATAGGAGGAAGGGATTTATGTGAAGGATAGGTCTACTGAAATTATTAGTAATTGCGGAGTCAGACTAGGCAGGTGCCCTAGGATAACAGGTGATTCCATGCAAACTTTCATTGGCAATATAAACGTAAACCTGGTAGGTCTGCGAAGTTTACACATATCTGTTAGGGCTCATCGTATAGAATGTACTTGTAAACAATGTCTCGTTAATACTTACAGTATTGTTAGGTGCAAGTTTAGGAAGTATACATTTCAGGTTAACGAAAGTGTCACTCTTAATCCCAAGTACGTATTTTGCAACTAAGTTTCAGCTTCTGTCTGTTAGAAAATATAACAAAATCAGACATATTGTTCAGGATGTGAGCTCTTACTGACAGAAATCGAGTTCCATTGTTTCATTCTTGTTTTTCGTTGATAATAATAATAGGCAGGAATAATAAGAGAAGCCAGGATAGCGTAGTCGGTATAGCGAATGACTACGGGCTGGACGGTGGAGGGGTCGGAATTCGAGCCCCGGTAGAATCAAGAATTTTCTCCAAGTCGTCCAGACCTGCTCTGAGGTCCACCCAACCTCCTAGCCAATGTGTACCGGGGGTAAAGCATCCGAGGCCTTAGACTGACCACTCGCCTCTAGCTAGTGCCGAAGTCAAGAAAATGTGGATCTATACATACATTCCCCCATACGCCTTGATGGCATAGTGCTTAATTCGTTAAGTACAGGGACAACTTTAGGCAGTAATAATAACAAGGTGTATATTCTGAGACCTCACTGGATCTGTGCAAATTGAAAGAACGAGATATGAAAATGCGCTCCTATGTTCTAGATGTTCTTTCAAGAAACGGGGTTTTTATATGGAAAATACAGAACTACAGCACGTGCACAATCGTATATGATCTCAGTACTTCAAAAAGTTACTAGTAATAGTAGCAGTAGTAAATAGTATTCTGTCTGTCTGTCTGCGAATACGTATTTCTGGAATGACATATTTCTGAAGAGTAGCAGTTGCTTTAGCATATCACAAAGTAATCCAGTATTTTGGTCATTATTAAACGGCTTATTTTTCGAGTAGCAAGCCGATTCATGTCAATGGAAACAAGTTGTGGTCTGGTCATCTCGTTGGAGGAAGCTCTGCCATTTGAAGCGCTGCTCTCAATCCTAGTGCTGGCTGGGTGCTCTCTCAGTTGAAGGCCGCCAATCCTCTATCCAAGAGTGGCATAACTGTACATCACTTGGCACGAATATAATAATTATGTATCCCTATGCGCATGTCTGTTGTAGATATCAATTCAGTCGCACAGAAAGTTTCAACCCGTATACGAGATAAAAATTTCTGACTTCACTATATTCGTCACAGTTCTTAACCATGTGTATTCGTCTGTGAAACAACAATCATAATAATGATCTAGACTTATTAATGCGAAGGTCTTCACTTAGTATTGTTAGACACATTGAATCAGTAGCTTCGCCCGGAGACGGGACATGTAACGCGCGTGGGCAACAAGAAATGCACACAGTATTTTGGTTGGAAAACCTGAGAGGAAGATTGAGCTTGGCTAAATATGGCGAAACGATGATGATGAAATGTGTGTTACAAGGACGGGTTCTGAAGATCTACAAGTAAACTGGTTCAGTTTCAGTCTAGAAAGTTTTAGGAACACGGTGTTTGGCCTTTGGATTCCTTGACAAGCGAATTATGACAAACGAATACCTGTAAACAGCGAGTGAGTGAATGAATGAGGGTTTTGTGGTTCATTCGATAAATGTTTGGCAACGCGAAGGACTGCAGGCATTCGATTCCTGATATGCGAATTTGGATCTTGTCGTTTTATCACTGCCGTATCTAAAACGGCTCTGAGACTCCACGCTCCAACCTCGCTTACATTTGGTACTCGAATCTTTCCCCGTAGATGTAACCGGCCGGAACGTGAAATTTATCGGTTCGACTGGATTTCATGCAGTATAGGAAATATGGATCGTTTTGTTCACATCACCATACGCCTTAATTCTGTGATGCTCAGAATAATAATAATAATAATAATAATAATAACAACAACCACCATGGACTTATGTCTTAATACGATTAAGCACCCGGGTTCGAAACTGGGAATAGGCGTTCAGATGAATGTTACATAGACATTTTGCAAGTTATTATTAATTCCAGGAGTAGTTTTATATTTAAATATTATTGTGGCTTCTGTCAGTTTGTTCAGATCTATATGTAAAAAGGTAAAACTATTCTTGAAACATGCCATGGAGGCTCATAGGGTTGTGGAACGTGGAGGCTATTACATTTTCTAGACAGTCGGGTCACAGTTGGCGGTAAGGTTGTCAGCTTTACGCACCCCCCCCCCCCACACACACACACAGGATGATTCCTGGTACTCATTTCTGATAGAGCCTGAGTCGAACCCAGGGCCATAGTGCGGTTGGAAGAATTAGGTCAATTGAAAAAATCCAGTGACCTCATCGGGTATCGAACCCGCGACCTTGCGGCATGCAGCATAGTGTCTCAGCCAACTACGTTAGTGCGTGCTCCCACAGATCTAAAGGGTGTACTTAAAATAGCCCGCCGCTGTTTTCTCTGCAGACCTCACAGCTTCATCTGAATGACGTTAATGATTTCTCTGCGTTTGTAGAATGCCCATTACTGCATAATCTTGCATGGTACCACATCACTCATATTATCGTTCCAGTGGTCAAGTTAGGATTCCGTTACATTCACGTAGTTTAGTAATAGATTCACAACTTTGCAGTTGGATCGACGATGTCTCGCAACATTTCTTCTCTCTCTGCCACAGATCATAGTAAAATAAATATTAAATCGATGTTAAACGAAATATTAATATTGTATCCTATACAGAACTGTTAGAGATAAAATTCAGGATAGAAGAAATTATTCAACTAAACGAAAATGGTAGGGAAACATTTTTATATATATGGCAAACGTGTGTCATCTGTCTAAAAATTCATACATGGAGTGTTTTTAAGATCAGTAAGAAATGCGTTTTGAAGTACAGTCACGTATCAGCTGTATTAGTGACACAGGTTTTGGTCTTTGTGTTGCCGTGTCTTACTCTTGTAACTATCTGCGGGAAAACATTTGTTAGACATATCACAATGTGGAGAGTTTGAATCTGTATAATCCTCTCTAAGAGAGCCCCGGGTATACGTTACCATTCTCCGCATCTTCTTCTTCTTCTTTTGGTCCTGTTGCTCCCACTTGGAGCATAGGGCTTCCGTGGAACGCTTCGTTAAACTTCAGTTTATTAATCTAATACAGTCGGTAGGACTTTTTTGGACGGGGGATCAGGTCGTCGCAAGGCCGCTACATAACACAGACACAGAATAAAGACAGACATCTATGCCTTGAGTGGGATTCGAACCAACGATCCCAGTGTTCGAGCGGGCGGCCAAGACTGCGCTGTCACTGTGACCGGCTGTACGATATCAAATAAACGCTTATAAAGTTATTTCTGCGTTTAAACTTTTCACCTGCGGCTTCGCAAAGTTTCGCGATCATTAGGGACTTTACGAACACAGAAGTCCCTTCTGAGTTGCTGGCCTCTCGCATGCACGTTTTGTCCCCAGTACAGTTATAATGTAGTGACCGAGTCGCGACAAGGACTGGTCGGCTGAACTTTAGGCCTGTCTTGGTGCGAAGTCTTAAGGAATATTAGGCCTCTCCATAATGGCTGGTCTGATTACCACGTTGTTAGATGCGCCAGTGTAGTAACCAGGTTGTAGCACGCGACCTACAGTCAGTAACACAGACCTGTGCTGTTTCGAACCCAGATTTTTGTCATCCCTTGATCTGCTGTCACAGTCTAGTATATTCAGTGGCTTTAACATCAGTAGACGAAGCAGATTAGCCAAGCGGTAACACGTGTCAGTCGTATTCCAGTGGTGCCTGGTTTGTATCCCAGCCGTGGATTCCTAGTTTTCTTCAGTCTGTGTCTGAATTCGAGCATCACACATGGTTACAGCATACGTCATACCACTTAAGTGACATTTTGAAGTAATATTTTTACAGATTGTGCACTTGAGAAGTTATGGAGAAAGCTGCATTTGTAATAAGATACAAAATTTGATAGAATAACAGTATGCACTAGGGGCACGCGGTAGCATAGTTGGTTGAGGAACTATGCTACAAGTCGGAAGGTCGCAGGTCCGATTCCCTTTAATGTCATTGGATTTTTAAATTAACCCAATCCTTCCAACCGCACTATAGTCCTCGACTCAGCCTCTATCAGAAATGAGTACCAGGAGTCTTCCTGGGGTTAAAGGGCGGCCGGGGCGTGACGCTGACAACCTTACCGCCATCTGTGAGCCGACTATCTAGAAAATGCGGGAGCCTCGACGTCTCACAGCCCTATGGGCCTCCACGGCCTGTTACAGGGATATCTTTATCTTTTGTTTTAACAGTATGCACGAAACAGTGTTGTTAACTAGAGGTACACTGTGAACTTCTTTCAGTAAAAGTGGACACTGCCGTACCGACTCAGCGCACCTTCAATTTCCGCTTGTGGCTGACATCCCTTTGTTCCTGTTCGTAACTACTTGAAAACTTTTACTTCGTACAACTACTACTATATCGACACTGGCCTTGATGAAAGATACAGAGCAAGTCCCCGGCATAGTGATTCTAGCTCAACCAAGACTCTGCCGATTGCGCGATGTGACTTTAATGTGGACTAGCATGCCGTTAGTGTCGGAATACGGGGTCAGGATTTCAATCAATGGACGGCAAGAGCAAGAAATTTAATTTTCATATGTTCAGCATTTCAATGTATCTGTGGAGAAGGTATGTAATCTCGTCCGAAACCTTGAGAAACATCCGCTTATTTTAATGAATTTCGCCCATACACGGTCCTAGTTATTTCTCGAAAAGCGGCTACTTTGTCTCGTAAATTGGCCCCGTTGTACATTAAAGGCATACAGTTGAAGTAAATCAGATACTGCACAACTTCATGTGCCCTGTAATTCTTCATTGAATGAAGTTCATTTAAGGCAATAGCTTCAGAGCTGTCATGTTAGCTAAGAGCCAGTCACAATTAGTGAGTTAACATTTTCGAACATCTTATTTATGTTTAATTTATTCAGAAACGAATGGTTTAATGGTTTTATCTTGCTCCGGTTGGTTGTTACCTGAAATAATAGCAGGGTTATAGTTTCCGGCGGGCTGTTGCTTGCTGTTGAGTGCTGCCTGGTGTTCACCCACTGCATGGAACTGTCATTGATCACAAGCGTAACTTGACATGATTCATCCGTACGATTTGTTTGTCCTTTCTTGTAGTATCCCCCCCCCCCTGCCATCCCGTTCCGAAATATGTGAAGCCATTAGCGAAGTTCAGTTTGTATCTCTTGTCTGTTGCTCTGTTATACAAGCAACTTGAAATAGCAATAGATTAATACCACAAATTTCAACACCAGCCAGGTAATGAGGGATTATATTCGGGCTCTTGGGGGGGGGGGAGGTGCTACGTTTTATTGCGTAGAATGTCGGATTAATAATGATTTACGTATTCTTTAACAAATCTTTATTTTCTAACTAAATGTTGTGAAATAAGGTTTTCATATCGTTCCAGACATCTCTTTATGTAATTGAAGCAGTAAATCGCCCCCTCTGGATTCGAGCCTTGATGTCAAGAGGATACTGAAACGAGCAATCAATAGTTTTCTGCTAGTGGTTCATTCAGGATGTGGGCCCTTTAGAGAATCAAAACATTGCTTTGTCCATGTTCGCAGATCAAAATCTATTTGGCTGCTTTGGACTTTCATTTAGCGGTTTATGCCTATTAAAAAATGAATTGATTGCAGTGACTTTCTTTTGTGTGATATTGACCAACTTCTTGATATATCTTACAACGATTACGTATTCAGCTTGACAGAAGCAGGCCGTGCTGCAGTGAAAACCGAAGTTGCGCAACTGCCACTGGATCGTATCCTGAGTCAGTGTAGGCGTAATTCATTTGACATCCTCACTGTCTGTATCTGTAACAGTCGTTTTAATATTGTCATGCTTATGAGTTACTTATAAGACAGGTTTTGGAATGGATGATTGGATTTATTGACACCTTATTCACACAACTCGGGACTACAGGTAATACAGCTCTATCGCTGTTCACCGTTGCACTAGCCGTATCCAGGCAACGGGTTTATAACAGTCTCACTGTCGTTTCAAATCACACATGAAGTCGTCTATACACAGTCTGATTCCTTTCTTGCCATTTTTTCTCAGTCATCTTAGACTGCCATCACCAGAACTCGACCCATTCCTTGATAACAACTTTCTTAGACGACCTTCTTTGTCCCTTTATACCCACTCGACACGGACCACACAGGAAACAGTCCCTGTTGCCTAGCAATTGACGTCCTATTTTTGCGCGCGTACCCTTCCGCGGGAATATTTTTACCGATGCGTTGCCTAGCAATGGGCCTGTGCATCACAATATTGTCTCCATGTTTATGTCACGGTCTTCAAAGTGGTTCCTTCCCACGCATTTTAAAATCAAAATTATATGTTTTATCTTTATTTGTTTTTCATCCGGGCTACAAGTCCTACCCATCGTATCATACTTGATTCAACAACTCTAACAATATCCGCTGCAGAATATAAGCTATAAAGCTATTCTGTAGTTTCCTGCATTCGGGTGTTTTTTTAAATCTGTTGTTTCCAAATATTCTTCACGGTACTAAAGTTACAGATGTCTTCTGTTTCTGTTTTTGTGTTCCACATCCATATACTCTGTCAGAATGAACAAAGTAAAACATGACACACGTTCTCTGTTCATAACTTGGAGCAGGCCGCAGGGAGATTGTGCCGAATGCAGGTGGTCATGATTTGGCCTCTTGTTCTGACAATCCCCATCATTGTATGGACCCGTTAATGGTTTGACAGTAGCCGCTAACCAACCGTGTGCTAATGTTGGCAGTTGGTCACTGCTTAAATCCCAGAGGGGGGTAAGTCCCTCTGAACGGGTGCCACCACCTGGAAGATTGGTCCCCTTTTTGGAAGTGTTGACAGATTTCAAATTTTGTGTCACAACCGATGATAATCGCTTCGTCGTTGGTTATGAATTATGATGATGGCACTGAATAGTAATAATAATAACAATAACAGCAGTAATGTGTCTTATTCCATGGTACAGAATCATCATCGAGCAACCATTAGCTTTTCCCCGATTAGGAGATGCCACACATACCGTCCGTCTCATCCTTCCTGAGTAACCAGTATTTCTGTAGTCAGTACTATTATTGCAGTGTGCCGCCAGTTATTTATCAGATACGTTGTGGCATGTACGGGGGATATCCGGAAAGTAAAGATACAATTACAGTAAAAATGCAAGGATTCCCCCCCCCCAGAATGGCGGTGCTGCCGTATGAGATAGGAACCGTATGACAGGACCGAGTTCACTGACAACAGGCACGGCAGCGTTGTGCTTGCAGTGTGTGTTTAAAATGGCCGTGTCTATTCAGAATCCCGCCAAATGTGAGGTTCGTGCAGTAATTCGATTTCTTCACGTGAAAGGAGTAACTGCTTTTGAAATTCGTCGCCAGCTTGTTTCTGTTTACGGCGAAGATGCTATGAACAGCAAAAAGTGGCAAAATGGTGTCATGAATTTGAAGCAGGAAGAAGTGATGTTCATGCTGAAATAAGGAGTGGAAGGTCATCCGTTGTCACTGATGAAATCGTCCAAAAAACTGATGAAAACATTCGTGCTGACGGACGTTTAACCATCGGTGAACTTCATCAACAATGTCCAGAAGTGTCAAGAACTGTTCTCCATGTCTAAGAGAGTAGGCGGGAGATTGCTACGACGCTGGAATAAAAATCTCGTTCCCAGGCTCACTAAGTGCAATGCGAACGGTGGTGGCTATGTTCGAAAGTAAATAAAGGCAAGTGAATCCCTCCAAAATATGTTTTACAAATATTTTCTGGACTTCGTATATTTGCTTTCCGGATGTTTTTCATATGTGGGCGTTGCGTAACGTCAGGTATCCATCTTGGTCGAACCTAGCCAAGTTAGGGGTGAATCAGGAATTGCAGGTGTCAAATGACCACAGCTTTCTGAATCAGCAGTAGCATATGAACCGTCTTAAATGTCCCAGTTCTTTCGACTGAGCTATTATATGCGATACTATAGATCTGATGTATACGCACTTTCGTCTGTTTCTGTTCTTCACCGAGATACACGTGCATGTAAATGTTTTGGGCGTTTTGTGAGTAAAAGTAAAAAGTAAAGTAAAGCTATCCCTGTACCAGGCCGCGAAGGCCCATAGGATTGTGAGACGTTGAGGTTCCCACATTATCTAGACAATCGGCTCAAAGATGGCGGTAAGGTTGTCAGCCTTACGCGCCGGCCGCGCTTTACTCCCCAGGAAAATTATTTAATTAATTCCTGGTACTTATTTCTGCTAGAAGCTGAGTCGACCCCAGGGCCATAGTGCGGCTGGAAGGATTAGGTCAATTGAAAAGAATCCCATGACCTCATCGGGACTTGAACGCGCGACCTTCCTGTTTGTAGTATAGCCCCGGGCCTTTTCTGAGTGTTGATGTTTAGTAGCTGCTACGTAGATTTTAAAAAGGGCTATTGGGCTCAACTGTTCTATTCTTGATTGTTTATCGATCCCAGTATATCTTAAACTGACCATTTTCCGAAGTACATATTTGGCAGTGTCTATTTATAATACGATGTATTCCTTGTTAACAGTCTGCACTTGTAGGCGAGTTGTTGAGGCATAATCTTGTGAACATTACGTTTATACAAGTATAATAAATTTTACTAATCACTATTATTATTGTCATCACCATTATTAATGCTGCCTGAGAAAATGATGTGAAGTTATATAGTATATACATTATATGTACAGTGCTTGATGTGCCGTAACCACTTGTGCCAGGCCGCGCCACGGTCGCTGCAACCCGATACGGTTCCATCACGGCAGCTGGGGGCCCTCGGCCACCCTCTTGTGTTCCTGTCGAACACAGCATATGGTTTTATAACACGTGAATGACTGGTCTAATCTGCGATGCCAAACAAACGAATCTCTCATCCAGTATTTCGTTCGGACGAACCGCGATGTTTGCTACTGGCAACTGCTGTAGTCGTCAGTACTGGAATGCCCAGACTTTTCGTCGAAATGCAAGAAGTGCTGTGAATAATTGCGTTACTTTATACAGAGAAACCAAGCAGACTTAAAACCTTGTAGCTCATTTAACTATTTTCCTTAAAATTTTCTTTAATTTAGTCTTTTAATAGCCAGAATTATAATAATTCAGTTCAGTTCATGTATTTAAATGCTTGCCAACAACGACTGGCATTATTATTAGTATTAACCGAGGTTCTAAACACGCTATAATAGCAGAAGTTCGCGTCTTTTGAAGCAGGCATAAGTCATAGACATATGTGTCTGACGTCTTTATGACGTATTTTGAAATCAAATTCGGAATATTAAACGGCATTTTATGCAATCGCGATATTATTATTTTAAGCTTACCAGAAAAGAAATTCTGATCGTTTGGGTGTGGGGCGGAAAATAACCTGTAAACTTCACATTCTGAATACGGCAGCAATGGTTGTTTAACGCTTGTCATGTTTTACAGAGACTGCATAAATAATTTAGGTTCACCCTGTTGTGAAATCCGACACCGTGTTGCTTAATCTGCATCACCCCGGTGGCGCACGAGCGGAAACGCACACTTGGAGGCAGATCGGTTACCCCATACGGAGGGTCCCCTAACCACCGTATCTTGTTTACTTCGCGATGGTCGGCCGGGTAGGAAACTGTCGCTTCCTTCCACATTCCTGTCTCTTCACCTTTCATAATGATTATTTTCCTTTGTTCAATTTAATTCTTTATTCATTCTCATAATTTCTTTACAGTGTAGCTTATCTTGTCTGAAACAGGGATACAATTCCTTTTTAAGAGTCCCTAGTTTGTCTTTCATTGATTTTCATGTCTTTATTTTATTGCGGTTGGCTTTATTGTCTACTTACAGAGGGGGGCTTCATATTTCGCATACTGTCGTCTCTCCCCCTTCTAAGTCAAACATCTGTTGGGAGGCGGCAAATACAGTAACAACCAAATATGCTAAACCTCATTATGCTGTTCACTGACGAGTCAAATAATTACTTAACTTTGTGGTGTAATGGTTAACGATTATCATTTCATATAGACCTGGAAAGTCTTAGCTAAATATCTAGGCCCTGAAACTTTTTGATGGGTTTCCTCATGCCCTCCATGTTGATGAAGACGTCCCTTCGACATCCTTTTCACGTCATGGTTTGCAGTTATCCAACCATTAGGTACTGTATGCTTATCAAGTATGCAGTGGACAAAGAGATGCCAACCCAAGGAACAACGATTGGCAATAGTGAACTCAGTAGATCCCAGATATTCAGCAACAACGGTTTTAAAAGAGACTCTGCCAAGATTTTGGACGTATTTCTTGTTTCCCGCTCGAGCTGCCTCTCTAGCCCAGCACAACATACTCGTACGTTATTTAAACGGGCGTTGGAACTGTGTAGATCATAGAGTTTCTTGTTATCTGCTTTTCTGAATTCTTCGCCTAACGTCATCACTGTTATTGGATCAGATATTTTTATGTGCAGGTCTGCTCCTCTTGGTGCAGCTGTTAAAAGTATTTGTATCTGCATTCCCCTGAATTGCGATAGTTGAATTCACGTTTTTCCGCTGCAACTCTACCGTTTGGCTTCAAGTTGTGATATCTTTGGATCATATGCAAATTTTCTCTCGTAAAGCGTAAATAGATATGGTGCCATCCTGCCAAATGTTGATATTTTCCATCCCTTTTAGAGTAATTCTGTTAGTCTTTTAATAATGCTGAAGGCAAGACATGGTCATCAGACAGCCAAGGAGTTGAGCCATTTGTTACCTCTTTCGGCCTTATTTGTCCAATATTCTCGTCAAAGGTTGTCTTTGATTCCTTGTTCCAATAGGTCTGTAGGCCTATTGAATTCATTTCGGAAGCGTTTCTGTCTGTATTCTGTTGACACGGTGTGTCCCTTTACTTCTATCATTTTGGCTAATGCTGATTCAATAGTTGTTGCTTGCGGTATATCTTTGTTCCTTTTATAATCTTTCATGTGCCCATCCGTCTTATGAATTTCACTGGAACACCTCTGATTTTTTATTTATTTTTGGTCTTCATTGTTCAGATTTCACTATTGTGTAAATTCGTCGGAGGAGTTAGTGTAATCTATTATAAATTAAAGGCCTGCATATCTTCCTCAAACTGCTCTTTGTAGCCTTTATGTAATTACATCAGACAACTTTCAGAGAGTAGCAGAAATTACTCATAGAAATAGATTGCTAAGTTATATAAATATGAATTCTTCATTTGGATTATGGTACCGTCCCTTTGAAGATGAAGAAAGAAAAGCCTTTAAGTGAAAGCAGACGGAACTTCTTGTTGGAATGTTCACTTTAAGACGTGATTATTAAGTCAAGTGCAGGCGCGTAATAAAAAGGGAGTTGATCAATTTGTTTCTGATAACTGAATTACAAAGGCACTTGGTGCCCCGGTGTGCAAGGTGTGCTGTGTGTGACGGATTGAACAGGTGTGCGGCTTCCCTTTCACAGGAACAGTGGCATAAGTCCATTTTGTCCATGTTCTGTTCTAGAACTCGTCAGTCTCGTTGGTGTTCTTGTCGTTTTGACGTGTATTTCTGTTAGTTTTGCCTTATATGATCGTCTGCTCAGTCCGTGAACATACGTAATAGGTGCTGTTCTAAGTTCTTGCCACAAATTATGAACTACACGTAATGCTGGTTCAAAATGGATAACGTGGACCATCCACGAGCGACTTTCACAACGCGGTGTGATGTCTGTATTCGGAATGAGCCTTATTGAATACGGGATCAAACAACAGACTCCTCTGCTTGAGTCTTCTTTCATTTTTCTAAGTTCCTTCAGGCAAATACCAGTTTAGCACCTCCAGGTATTATTATGTTGTAGAATCCTGTTGCACTTTTCATTTTGTGTTTTAATTAGTTCTACAGTCTTACGTGCAAGAGTTTATTAAACCTTAATAAAAGTTTTCACGGCATGTTTCGACTGAAGTGGTCATCATCACGTGTTAATGTTGTGGGTGAGGAAACTTCTTTCTGCGTTGATGTTTATTTGTTGGCAGCAGTACAACTCAACACCTGGTGATGACCACGTCGGTTGAAACATGTCGTGAAAACTTTTAAAGTGACTAGCTTTTATTAGGTTTTAATAAATTGTTGCACATAAGACTGTAGAACTAATTAAAAACCTTCAGGTATCCCATGACCGCTTCCTTCCCAATCCTTTGTGACCCAACATGTATTATTCATTACTAAGTAACTTCTGCAGTTGGTACAGCTAGATTAAATAACTTATGAATTAAACATTTGTACACAGAATTACTGTTTTTGGGGGACTTATTCCACCGTCCGGAAATCTAGGTAACAGAGGACATGACGTTTCAGAAACTGAATCTGTTTCCGTCTTCAGGTGAGGAAGGAAGACACTTACTCAGTTGGGCTCCTTAGAAAGATCTAATCTCAATCACTGGTTCTTTCTAAGCTTAGCTTAGCTCTTTCTAAGGGGCCCAACTGTGTATCTTCCTTCCTCACCTGATGACGGAAACAGATCCAGTTTCCGAGACGTCGTGTCCTCTATTACCTAAAATTCCGGCCAATGGAAAAAGTCTAAAAACCCAGTAATTCTGTGTGTCATCCACCATCGTCAGAACCCTTTAGAATCTACTTGAATATTTATATTTGAAAAAAAAGAACGAGGGACTTGCTATCGGCTTGGTCCACTTAGGCTGTGAAGTGTTGGAGCAAGGGGGAACAGCGACCAGCTGGGAGGAAGAGGCGCAGTCCGTATGGCACACATATCACCTGGCCGGACCGGGCCACCGACCGTAACTCGCAATTATCGGCAAGCCACCGCAACGTACAGTTTCTCTCTTTCTTTCCTACTTTCCCTCCTTATCTTCTTTCCTGTCCTAATAAGATAAACACCGTCAAATATAACTGACTATAAATTACATTTCCAATTTGAAAATTTATTTTATGAAATCAAAGCTGCATGCATGAATGAAAATTGTAGGGCAAAGTGAACAGCATTGAAAGTTTCTGTTGTCTCTTAGACTGCTCTCTCACTAGCGAAACTGACTGCATGAAACCGTTCGCAAGCAGCCAGTCGCCTAAAACTAGTCGCACATTGAAGCGACTGACTGAGTTGTTACGTATATTCCATATAGGCCTGTGATGCTATAGGAATGAGGGTGTGTAATCGCCAGTTAGTGATATAGGCTGTTTCCACGTGGGTGAAACGGCCGGGGCATGGAGGTGGCTGTTCGCCTTCATCTAGTGCCGAGGTAAAGAAAGCTGGAGCTATAGATCCACTCATTCCGTGGTGCTTAATTAATTAAACGTAGGAGTTACTGTACCTTTTATTAATCAAATGCCATAGGCTGCCCAAGAAAAAACGTGAAAGGAGCAGATTTAATAGCCTCGGAATGCGGTTTATCTGCTCAGACTTTGTTACAGAAGAAGAAGAACAAGAACGACAAGGGGGCACACGTTTGGCCCCCGTCAAAAGAAATAATAAGAGGGACGACACGAACCAGCTTGGTTTACGAATTCTAATAGAGTCTTAACAAACTAACTATAAATATTTTAATGTATTGGAACAGCCGCTGTGGTTGTAAAGACTTTAGATTTTATACCCAAGTGTATTGTATTAATATTATGTGTATATATTTTAACTTTTAGAACACATACTGTAATGGTGGCTTCTAACTGTGTTGATGTAAAGGGGTCCCTCTGAAGAGCGAAACATGTAAGATTAATAATAATTGAAATAAGAAAAAAATCTTAACCAGTCACATTGGACGGAACTATTTAATTTTTTCATAAGAACACAATTTAAAGGTTCTTTTTGTAGGGATGAACGAAGATAGCAATAGTCGGTAAAATGACAGACTGCAGGGGCAGGGCTTGTTCTGTTTCTCTGGAGTCCATATATTCTCACGTACAGAATTGTGTTTCCAAAAGCGTGTGAAAATACGGGAATGGAAGTTATAAAAGAGTAACATCGCAGGTATAAGTAGTAACTGCATGCTGTTAAAAAGATTACTTTTTCCATGAAATTGCGAAATGTCGGCAAGGCCTTTATCTCGCACAGAATTTCGGAAGTTAAAGTAAAGAACTCAGTTTTGTAAGATTCGAGGTTTTCACGGCGGTGACTGNTTGATTCTCAAAAACAGTCTAGCAGCCTAGAAAAAGTGACGCTTATGGCTTGTGCGTTTTTGTGATCGCCAGCTCGGAAAATAAACGATCTCGGACGAGTGGGCGGCCCTATTTTTTAAACCCTGCTAATGAACCTTTGGGTTCTATTCCAGGAACTATTTTGATCAACTGTGGTGTTCATATGTACATTGAGTTTATAGTTAAGTTTCTTGGCGGTGGGAAACTAGTCTCATTTTTTTCTTGTTTCAGTATTTCAATTTGCATAACGTCATTTAGAGTTAACAGTCGTTTTAGTTGTTTATATTTCGACACAGACACTCGTACGGAACAAATTCTCCCTCTCTGACACTCAGAGGAGTTATACCAGGAAGTGAACGGTGTCAGTTAATTACCTATTTGGGGCTTGTGCAAAATGGCATTGCTTGTGGGTCTGTGGAGACTGGCTCTTGTCTGAAGTAGTTTCAGGTGAGGATGAACGATGGATGGCCCCTGTATAAGATCCTCTTGTACCAACATGTCAGTATGACGATCCCATAAGCAAGACACGCTCGCCGTGTCGTGTCAAGTGGAAAACGGTAGCGGGGTTTGGGTGGTGGAGCGCCCACTTCCTTCCGGTTCATGGTCTTCATGACGCTCTTGAGAGACCATCCTTTGTGCTATACGGAGTGACACTCACTGATAGATGTAGGAATAATCGATCGATCAAATGTGTGTCTATCGGCTGATTAAACAGAACCGCCATTTGCCGCATGTTCAGTAGTATAGTCCCCTTATCGAACTTCAGACTGATTTCTGAAAGAGAACTTAATCTCTTAAGACGATACAAGATTTGTCTCCAGCAAATGACTTTTTCATTTTATAAAAACTTACTAATATATTCACACCGTTGCATGTCTTAGTGATTTCGACCATTCGACATTGAGGTGTGAGCAACTGAAACCAAAGTTCCTGCTGCTGAGTCGTACCATACCAGGATCGTAGTCTCTATTGAGGGCCCTAGCTAATCTTATTCGTACATCAAGGAACGGAGCATGAAGAATAAGTGTAATAAGGATTTGTAGAGACAGACTGAAAACTCCAAGATAATCCCGCCCTAGTTCTATTTTCTCCATAAGACACTACTCAGGGGTTATCTTAGAATTGAACCCAAACCTCTGCGATTAAAAGCTAACATTTAACCTGTGCCACAGCTTGTCATGTGCGGAAGCAACAAGGTATTCTGGAGATCAAATGGCAGACAGTGTGACAGACATCGCGTAAAGAACATCCGTTGGAGAACATGTACAGTGCAGAGTATATTGCCTGTTTCATGGAGCATAGTGGCGCTGCGCGCGCTTGCGTATTGCTGTCCGTAGCTGTTGATTTCCTTCGAATAGGCAAGTTATAAATCATTTTCTGCCCCTGAACAGAATGTCTGTATAATGGGGGAAGAGAGGAAGGAGAAAACTGAGAAACTTCGTCAGTTATACCTAGCTTTATCAGAATACCTGTTAAAGCAAGAAAGTTATTAGACAGATACGAGTATGTCAAGATAATGGCGCAGAAATCGCTCAGATCAGAGCTGTATGTCAATAACACTGTGGTGGTAACGAACCGTCGGATTATTTGAACAAATGAGTAGTCATCTGCTGCTGAAAACATAGATGGAGTTGGTACACTAAATCAGTGGTTCTCAACCGTTGTCAGACCGCGGCCCGGTGTATTCTTTTTTCTATAAGACGAGGGCACGCTATAATTGATGCCAGGACCCGGTACCGGGCCGCCGTCTGACAACGGTTAAGAAACACTGCATTAAACGATCCGCAGAACTTACCTGTGCAACTCTACTATTTTCATCGTATTTTATTTAGCGGTGCTGTAGAGTCAAAAACAAATGCAAGATAAATATGAATGAGATGGAAGATAGGTGGGAAGGAATCCGTTTTAAGGTAGATGTCATATGTTTTCACGGCCGTGAATGTTTATATTCTGCTCTTCCAGGTTTTGACACCGTGTAGTTTCGTAAGTGTTTACCAACGTTTCGGAGTAACGTGCTCCTCCACCTTCAGACTAAAAGTAGTAGTAATGATTGGAAAAGGGCACGAGGCTGGAATAGTAACCAAATGATTCTGTTGGATTTGCAGAGGCATGCTCCAGCCGCTCGACTCCGAAGCCCCGGCCGCCTGTCCCAACGGCGCGCCCGAACATCACATTCCACACGTTCCCCTGTCCGCCGGCCTACAACACCTGGTACTGCCTGAACGGAGCCACCTGCTTCACGGTCAAGATTGCCGACTCCTTGCTCTACAACTGCGAGTAAGTACTGAAAGTTTGTTACGAAGGGCTCGCCACCGCGACAACATAGTGTCGCCTTCCTAATTATTTATTTATTTATTCGTTCCTTTGGTTCGGCGATTCCGGCATGATGGCTGTCCTAATTTGTGGATTGAGAGGAAAGCTGACGTCACTTAGCGAAGGATCCAAGTGATTTAGATTTTTAGAGATAGCCCTAAAATAGGGCCGGTTTCTTTTTACTTTTGAAAATGGGCAACATGAGATTAGCTTGCGTTTGTAAATGTACGGCCAGTGATTGTATAGGCCAATGCAAGATTTGAAAAATACTACAAATATTATGTTTCTGGGCATTACCCATCGTCCGTCTTCAGGTAAAACCTACTCAGTTCGGCCCAATTGATAGAGCTGAGCAGGTTTTTCCTGAAGACGGAGACAGAATCCAGTCTTCGAAACGTCGTGTTTTGAAATAAAACGGGACGATGTTTTAGATATAAACAGGACGATGGATAATGTCCAGAAACACAATATTTGTATTAATGTACCACCATCACAAACTTTTAGATCTTATTGAAAAATACTGTTCGTCCACTTCCCAGCTACGAGTTTGCAACCATAATTTTGCATCGGTTATTTATCTTAACGGCATTTGTTTCTGTTTACTATGAATTTCTTTAACTGGTTTAAATCGCCGAAATGAAAGCATTGCATATGAGTTCTCAAAGCATTTTGTTGCATAGTAGGCTTAGGTACGAAGTAGTACCCGTTCACTGTTGCTGTAATGTGGCCGAGTTGTATACTAGTGATCAGAGATCATACAAATTTACCTTCTCGAATAGGACTAGGTACAGGCCTTATTTTTCAGGCCCCACATGTGTATATAGTATATAGACATATTAAGTCTTCAAATTTCTACCTATCTAGCTGTCTATCCTTCTGTCTGTCTATGGCATTACAGCCCCTGTGGTCCTTCGCCGCGTTTTCAGTTACTTACTCTATACACAGGCGGTAGTATTCCTTGGACGGGGGATCAGTCCGTCTCAAGACCGCTACCTACACATAGAACAACACAAACACAGAAGAAGTGCACACAAATATCCATGCCTCAGACGGCGCGGCCACTGTGATCGGCAACTCTTCAAATTCATGAGTGTTAAGAGGATATGATATTAAAATAGGGGTATTCAGATATATTATAAGCATATCTAACGTTACAGACTCAGATACGAGTAATAATTTCCTACACCAATTTGCTGGGGTGAAGGTTGAAACGTGAATACGAACGTATGACCCACTGCGAGTCGCGTCGTTCTGTTCGAGGTGTTTACTGTGCTGCCAGTGCGCTACCAGAAATTCGGCTTTCGCTGAGGTGAATTGGTGGTCGTGGAGTGCCATTATCGCGAAAGCGAAGTGACACATCAATCATCTGCCTCCATTTCCATAGTAAAACTAAACAAAATGCTAAGGACAGTATTCCCACGTATGAGATAAGCGAGGAGCGAAGGGAGAAAATTACACAGTGGCGAACTCCATAATTTGTATTCTTTAGATGATTAAATCGAAAAGAAATTGGGATCAGTGGGTGTCGAAGGCACTTTGTACGTAGATTAGTATGTAAATTGTGGCAACATATGTACATATATAGGTATACTCCTGAGCTTCAGATCAACGCATCGTATTGTATATATATAT
>NW_019737096.1:568793-585880 GCF_002891405.2 Cryptotermes secundus | reverse complement strand
GGTAGGCCTACTCACCAAATTACAGTAGATTACATCAATTGTTGTGCCTTACTGTACCTAGATACGAGTACAGTAATCAGTTATCTTCATCTGTTTCCTGTTACTTGCCCAATACACACTTTCTAAATTACGTTAACAACCTGCCGCGTCCTCTTGCACTATTCACGCAGTCCCACCCCACAACCTTGTTTTCGCATAAATCCCACGCTCCTCTTGCAGCCCGCGGTCGTATTCTTCCAGGACAGTCACATCATCAAGTAGAGAAAGTGAGGGTGGGCAGACACATCGAACTTTCCTAGGATATCAGAGAAATTCAGGAATGAAAATGACGTTACATACGAGGTTGATGCATTTGTGCATGTCGTACTAAGCAAGGTATAAAAACAGTTGCTTTATGAGGAATTAGTTCGTACCATTAAATATTTGACGCAATAGACAAGGTGTCGCAGAAACCGATGTTGCTATAACCAAGTTTTACTGTATATAGATGAAGCTCGGGACTATGCCTTACGCGGTAGCGTAGTTGGTTGAGGCACTACGCTACAAACCGGAAGGTCGCGGGTTCGATTCCCGATTAGATTCATTGGATTTTTTTAATTAACCTAATCCTTTCAGCCGCACTATGGCCTTGGGTTCGACTCAGTCTCTAACAGAAATGAGTACCAGGAATCTTCCTGAGGGTAAAGGCCGGCCGCCATCTGTGAGCCGATTGTCTAGAAAATGTGGGAGCCTCGACGTCTCACAACCCTGTGGGCCTCCACGGTCTGTTACAGGAATAACTTTATCTTTTTTTTCGTCGTATAACAACCCACTAGATGGAAATTAGTGGTTAGCTTCACGCCCTGGCCGCTTTACCCACAGGGAGAGAGTCCCCGGTTCCCATTGCGTGGGAGGCTGGGTGGGCCCCAGAGCCGGTCTGGATGTTGCGGATGCTGTATCTGCCGGCGGTCGAACTCCGGCCGTCAAGCCCATTTCTATACCGACTGAGATACCCCGGCTCCCACAGTATTAGGGAAATGTTCAGAATATAAATTTGAATTACTCAAAACGGAGGATAACAGAAGTTGTAATTCTGGAATGTGTTTAAAATAGAATCGTTTACTTTCGGGAAATACACGACACGTTTGGAAATGTAAAGGAGCATTTCCGAAGTTCGACATGTTTTGTTAAATGTGGCCGTCAGGAAGCCTCACGTGATACAAGAGGAGTTGTCACACGGGCCGTAATTCGGGGTTTCTTCGATTTCTGTTTTGGACAGTGAAAATGACAGAGGCTAGCCATGAAATTCATTTTCCCAGTGTTCCATTATAATCTTAACCCTAATCCCGATAGTTACAAATCAGTTAGACAGTTTCTGCCCTGGACAAGCCGTACATAAATCCACCGAGAGTAAAAGTAAAAAAAGTAAAGCTGTCCCTGTAACAGGTCGTGGAGGCCCATAGGGTTGTGAGACGTTGAGGCTCCCACATTCTCTAGACAGTCGGCTCACAGGTGGCGATGAGGTTGTCAGCCTTACGCGCCGGCCGTAACTTTACCCCCAGTAAGAGACCCCAGGGTCATAGTGTGACTGGAAGGATTGGGTAAATTGAAAAAACAACCTCATCGGGATTCGATCCCTCGTCTTTGCGGCTTGTAGTATAGTGCATCAACCAACTACGCTACCGCGTGCCCCCATCCATGAGAGACAATTTCAAATTTAACAAAATTCTTGGAATAGCAAAAGTATTTAGTCATTGTTTAGTAAATAACACTTGAAAAGGGACCTTATGCGTTATTGACTTCTGAGTCAATTTTGCCCTGGACTCGCAGTCCATGGATTCTTGTAAAGAAAGGATCTGAAATGGGTAAGGTCGGGAAGTAATCCGGCTGTGGATTGCCCGATCATGCTCCCAATATCTCTTCTACACTTCACTAAATCCAAGGCGTGTAAACCAGCCTACGAATACTTAAGGACAGAGAAAAGACGAAAATCCCATCATCAATTGTGTGTTGTAAAATGCTCACTCAGTACACAATAAGCAGCATTGCTGTGTTCTCACAGGTAATCTGCTGGAATGTCTTGGATTTATGAGCCGGCGGGAGCGTGCTCCCACATTACTTACAGCAGAGGGTGTTCAGAAAACAGGAAACTCCTGTCTGTCTCAAAAAGGAAAACACGAAACAGTTCAGAGACGTATATCACGGATCACTCGAGATTTTCCAAGTGCAATCTCTGTTATTTTTACATCTTTCTTTTGTCTTGAGTCCGTTTATTGTAGATAGTTGTCCCTGTTCTTAACTAATTAAGCACTACACCATGAAGGCGTATGTGGGAGTGAATGTATTTCCCCCCCCTTGACACTACAGCCCCCGTGGGCCTAGGCCTACCTCCATGAACTTCTCCGGTCACTTCGGTTTTTCTAGATCTTAAACATACGGTAGGACTCCTTGGGCGGGTGATCAGCTCGTCGCAAGGCCTCTACCTGTACACAAACACAGAAAAACGCGCACACACAAACTAAACATCCATGCCCTGAGTGGGATTCGAACCCACGATCCCGGCTTCCGAGCGAGCGAAGACAGTGCACGCCTTAGACCGCTCGGCTACCGTGACCGGCGGGAGTGAATGTATAGATCCATGTTTTCTTGACCTCGGCACTAGTTGGAGGTGAATGGTACGCTTCACGCCCCGGCCGCTTTACCCCCGGGAAAAGAGCCCCCGGTACTCACTGGATAAGAGGTTTGGTGGACCCCAAAGCCCGTCTGGACGACATGGAGAGTTGAAAATTCTTGACCCTACTGGGACTCGAACTCTGACCCCTCTGTCGTCCAGCCCGTAGCCAGTCGCTATACTGACTGCGCTATCCCGGCTCTCCTTGCACACAGACATAAAATGTTAATTGTAATTCTTTAAATATTAAAAAAAATTAAATATGTTATGCTTCAGTTTTTTTGCTGAGAAATGCTCGTCAGATTTGACGGCTTTGGTATAGTTTTACGGTACGTTTCGCGCGAACACGATTATCTCAGAATTAACTGTAGAACTGTTGTGTCGGTGTGAACGTGTGCATCTTCGTAGTAGTGAAGGCAGTGAAGCATTTCTCATGATATTTCACATGAGAGTTATGCCATTGCTTGGCCTTGCATCAGATATTAATCCTGAGTGACTGTCACGAACATCGGTGTGGGACGCTTCCGCAGATTTCGAGGTTTCAAAGCGTACAGTACGAAGAATTACATACAAAACTATGAATTCTTCATTTAAAACATGGCATTCCCCAGACGTTAAGTAGAAGCCTTACTCTTCAGTGCTTTGTGTGATGTAGGGTCATTTAGTTTCAGGGACACGTTTCATTGTATTGTGAAACGGCAGCGTAGTTAGTTAAGGCACTACGCTACAAGGCGGAAGGTCGCGGATTCGATTCCCGATGAGGTCATTGGATTTTTCACTTGACCTAATCCTTCCAGCCTCAGTATGGCCCTGGGGTCAGATCAGGCTCTAGCATAAATGAGTACCAGGAATCTTCTGGGAGTAAAGGGCGGCTGGCTCTCGTAAGGCTGACAACCTTGCCGCCATCTGTGAGCCAGTTGTCTAGAAAATCCTTCTAGCCTCACTATGGCCCTGTGATCGACTCAGCCTCTAGCAGAAATGAGTACAAAGAATCATCTGAGATTAAAGGGAGGTCTGCGTGTAAGTCTGACAACCTTACCGCCATCTATGAGCCGATTATCTAGAAAATATGGGAGCCTCGATGTCTCACAACCCTATGGAACTTCACGACCTGTTAGAGGGATAGCTGTGATGTCATGTGGCATGATGCAGTGAACTAGGGTTGTGTAACATTCTCACTGCTAGGGGTTAGCGCATCTGGTTTAAATTCACATTGCAACAATTGAGATAATGTCGTTTAGCAATGCGTTTTATAATATAAACCACGGGAGAGGGGTTCTCTGTCGAATCGCCGAGTTAGAAAAGAACGATAGAAGTCAGTGGGAACTGATCTGACGGCGGCATTGGTTACTGCATTTCCAGTTCAGGATGTAGCGAACACTGGCTGCAATGATAATTCTTTGGTAATTTCAGCGAATAAAACTGAGTAATTATGCTTTCGTAAACAGTCTGAGACCCAGTTCTCACATGACTGTTGGCCTGTGTTGTTTCGAGGCGGACAGCGCTGAGCTTCGATGCAAGTAGCCACCTAGTTGACGAACAAATTACTTGGTCCATTGTCTCGTCTGGGGACCCGGTTGATATTCAGATGATCAGTCTGTCACCACAAAATCCGCTATCCAGCCCGTTCCTCAATGAGTTCACATCTTTGCAAAGAAATTCCTAAGATGGCTGCAGTTTTATTCTTCGCTATTTCATTTCACCTGCATTCGATAGGAACCCTACTCAAATCTCGGTCGAGAAGCCAGTTATAATGAGACTTTTCGCAGTTTATCTTCATTGGTTGCTATATATATTTAAGAATTATGTCACCGTCAACAGAACAAATACAATACATATATATTCGCCGTTTGTTTCAATCCGAATGCCGGGACAGTGGCTCGGAACGTGTCGTGACCAGAGCCAGATCCCTTCAGTTTCACCATCCACACGCCGCATTCAGTACTAAACAGTTGATGTACCGGCGCTTGTTACATCATTAAGTAACCATAATTTTCTGTACGCGTAGTCCTAAATACCGATGTCAGTGGCCGCGCGGTCTAAGGCATGAACCGTCTTCGCCCGCTCGAACACTGGGGTCGTGGTTTCAAATCACACTGGAGGCATGGATGTCTTTATGCGTTTATTCTGTGTTTGTGTTTTTCTGTGTGTAGGTAGCGGCCTTGCGACGGGCTCATCCCCCGTCCAAGGAATCCTACCATTTCTTTAAAACGATAAAGAAACTGAAAATGCGGCCAAGGTCCACAAGGACCGTAGAGTCACAGGTAGATAGATAGTCCTAAATACATTAATAAGCCTCCTGTCTCCTCCCTGGTGTCTCGAGGCTCCTGTATGTGAGGGTTTGTAACCGTAATTTTATATGTGCATTCATGTTTTGTTGCACCAGTTACAAGTTCGGCCCATCCCAACCCTGTGTGAAAATGGTCTTGGACTACCCATTATGCTGTCACTGCGTGCAAAGCGCGCTTTCTGAAAGTTGATTTTTAGCAGACCTGCTTATTTCAGCAACTACTAGCAAAACCAAAACTATATGAGGAAAAGTAGGAATGCATACAGTCGTAAGTTAATTCTGTGAAACGATACGTTACAAACAGACGGGAATACGAAATGTAGGAAGGGCAGGTTTTAATGTCGGAGGCGGAACAGGCCAAATGACTTGATGCGTGAAGTTACTGACCATGATGACGATGACTACGACAATGGGAACGACATAGACCGCGCTGTGCCTTGCGTAGGAATTGTACGCTGGAATGTCTGACCAAATTAGTGGAGACAGCCTGACATGAAGGGAGCGCATTGCAAACAGACTGGAATCGTCTTAATCCTTCGCGGCAGGCTTTCATGTTGGGAGAAAAGGTTATCTTTTTGTTCACAATCCTCTTGTAGTAGGCAGAATTTTTGTGAAATTTTTGGTGGGGCGGAGAGTACCTCTACGTGTTGAGATTTTAAGTTAACCGGCTTAAGTGGCATTCCATCGCATTGTCCGTCTCGCAGCGCCCCCCCCCCTCCGCGACCCCCCTCACATCTTACTTGATGTACAGGCAGTTTACCAAACAGGAGGATGTTTGTCTGTCTGAAAGTGGTTGCTTCTCAATTTTCTGTGCTCTGTTCTTGCGAGTTTGTCACTGGAATAACGTTTAAAATTCGGTGTGAAGGGTTGGTCTTCATACTAACCACCATGAGAAGTTCAAGTGTTAATTTTGGGGGGTTATTTTACGACTTCGTCAGTAGCTAGACTGTGTAGCCTAAAATTGTAGGACAATGGATGAGTTAGAAAGTCCTTGGAACGAAACTGTAATGATCTTATTAAGGTACTATCCCAGCATTTCCCAGGATTGTGGAGAAACGCGAAGATGGGATATCCAGTTACCCAGCTTAGATTTGAATCAAACTCGTCTCATATGGGTCTAGAGCGTTACTTATGTGCCACCTTGCTAAGTGAAAATTGTTCTGTTTTCCCTGATAAAATATCGGTAAGAAACAAGATGTGGAGGGCTCTTGTAGACACGGTAATGAACCTTCAAGTTCCATAAAATGCTGGAAAATTCTTAAGTAGCTGCACAATTGGCAGCTTCTCAAGAAGGGCTCATCTCGATAAGTGAGTGAGCGAAGAAACAAGATGCATGAATAAAGTACCAGTATTCATGTCAGTGGAATAATTGAATTGTGAATCTGCATAATAAAAGGTAGATTTGTTTGGTTGAGCTCGAATTGATGTAAACATGCCTTTATAGTGAGATGTTTAGTAGTGACATCATTATATCAGTATTAGTGATAACATAGAAAAGTAGCACTCTATAGTTTGTGACTACTGAGTCAGTTATCTTTGAATATATTTGAAACATTTGCTTCAGAATATGTTTTTTTTTTCTAGGTGTGCAGAGGGCTTTATCGGACAGAGATGCGAATTCAAAGACCTGGACGGATCCTATATGCGTAAGTATGAGCCCATTTGATCAACCTTCTGTTGTGAACCAAAGTTAATTTTACTTTTTAATATAGTAAAGCAAGAATCAGTATAAGAGTTTAATTTATGATCGTACCTTTCAGGAATAAACCTTGTTAAATCTTGTAGGTTTTCCAGTGTTTTCTCAAACATTGCAGTTGACAACTTCAGGGTTACTGTGGTTGAGCAGTTTCAGAAGCTTTTGGGTAAATCTCTGATGCTTGTTGCCAAAGGCTGAAGTCATACATTAAACTCTAGTAGTAAGGACCTAAGGACAGGAGTATCAGATTAATGAAGCACATAAGCTATGCTGATGATATCAGTTTAGTGGGCAGGAAAGTAAAATATCCTTAAAAAAGACAAATCTCATAAAATCCTGTGTACTGTTGATATACGAATGAACATGTAGTTAGCTTTCTTTCGCTTTGCATGGATACCAAAGTCACTTGATTCAAATGAGGGGAAAACCAAGTGTTGTAGGATTTAGAAATAAACATGTGATAGGATCAGTTGTAATTGAGATATGTCAGTAGGAAATTTCAAAATATTGAGAAAGGACTGTATATTGTTTCTAAATAAAAATATCATAAATAAAAAGTCAGGACCTGATTAGGAACTAATAAGTATGTTTAACGAGGAATAAACACAGAAAAAGGCATTAGTTTGTCTCATAAGAACACAGGGCAATAATAAAAGAAGAATTTCTCTGAAGCCTTTGAAACTGTGGAAGAGTTCAGATGTTTGGGAACAACAGCAACACATGAAAATGATATTCATAATGAATTTAAGAGCAAATTAATTTCAGAAAGTTCACATTCAAGTCGCTTTGGAACTTCTTACCTTTCCATGTTCTTTCTAATACTTGAACACTAAATATGTCAGATTATCATTTTACCTGCTGTTTCATACAGAAATAAAATGTGGTCTGTTAGTAAGGTAAAGTTGTCCCTGGGCATAATTAAATAAGCGCTATGCCATTAAGATGAAAGAGTGGACGTTTAGCTCCACCATTCTTGATCTCAGCACTGAATAGAAGTGAGTGGTCAGCTTCATGCCCCGGCTGCTTTACTCCAGTGAAATCGGCCCTGGTACCCATTGAATAGGAGTCTGTCTGGGTCCCAGAGTTGTTCTGTATGCTGTGGAGAAGCGAAAAATCTTGCCATACCGGAAATCAAACGTAGGCTGTCCAGCCCATAGCACAACCCTATACGAACTGAGCTATCAAAACTCCTATGTTAGTAAGGAGATAAACTGACTTTGATTACAGTTTCTGATGAGAAATGCATTCTTCTCATTGCATTGTTAAGGTGATTAAAGCAATAAGGATGAGGTGACCTGGACAAGCCACAGACAGGAGGGAAATGGGAAATGTTCGACAAGAAGAAGCAAGTTGTGTGACTTTATAGATGAGAGGATAGTAATAAAATGGATCCTCAAGAAATAGATTGTGAGAATGTTAACTGGATAGGATACAGTGGATGGCTGACAGCAGTGATAAATCTTGTTTAGGATAATAGTCCAGGAAGTTAGCTAGTTGTACTGCTTGTTACTGAATTCAGGCAAATAAATGTTTGCAGCGTCAAAGCAACGCAACATGTTCCAGACAGCAAGCATAGCAGGTGGCGCCACAATAGCAGTGTTCTTGGTTGTCATCGTGTGTGTAGCTGTGTATATTCACTTGCAACGGAAACAGAAAGAGACTCGAGCCAGGTATGTTTCATTTCAATATTATCAATATAAATACAATCTAGTGATGTATCTTTTTGGGCACCTTGTAGTTGATTGTATACTGTCTTGTCAAAACATACAGTAGAGAAGTCCATTCACATGCAGAATTATTCTGTTGCTAATCAGTTACAAATCGGTGGCAGGAATTCTGTTAGTATGTATGAGAAACATTAAATTCATGAACAGTTTCGGTTGCAATCCCTCTAAGAGAAGAGAGCGTGTGGAAGATCTAAGCAGTCCCTTTTTTGTCCAGCTGGTATGCATACCAACAAACCTCTGAAAAGGCAAAAGTTGCACATCTATTAATGCACTGCATGTTTTGATCTTGAGATGAAAACTATCCATGAGAGTATGAGCAACCATGTTTTTAGAAAAAAAGAGAACTGCTTTATATAATCATAAAAATATCATATTAAAATGGTTCTTAGAGAAATAGACGTAAAGATTTGAACTGAACTAAACCAGCCCTGAATAGGTCTGGTTACAGGCTTTTTTAATAATGGTGACAGAACTTTGGGTTCCATATCAAAAGGGAAACTCTTGACAGCCACATTACCTACACTTCTCAAGGAAGCTCTTGTACCATAAAGTTAATCATTCAGTTACAAATGTATGGAGGTAACAATTTCTCTAACTTCTTGAAGGTTAAATGACCCTGAGGGCACCAAATTAAGACAGTTTGTAGGATAAAAGGTAAAGCTGTCCCTATAACGGGCCAGACCCCTAGGGTTGTGAGACATCGAGGCTCACACATTTTTTAGACAGTCACCGCACAGATGCATGATAACTTATTAAGAAATCAGGATTTGTTTAGATCAGGACAACAGAGTCACAAAACGCTTCTTAATATTCTCTTCAAAAAATATTGTACATTTCAGCATAAAGTGAGCAGATAGTCATTCCACCTGTCCAGCACATCTTTCATCCCTGAAATTCATTTCTAAACCCTGGAACCAAGATAGGAATTTGAATTGCCACAGTGCTTACTGATTGAAGATATCTTTCATTCATATACACTGTTTAAATGACTGTCTTTGCAAAATGCACGTAACTGTCAATTAACTATATTTGCAGAATGAATTATATATTTTGTTTAATGTAGACATTTGTATACAGGAAGCTATTTTAGGACAACTCTATTAAGCTGAGGGAACACAGAAGCAAGCAGTCTTCTGAGATATGGCGCCGTGTAGATATTAGGTTACCAACGAACATATTGCCTCCATCT
Organism: Cryptotermes secundus; assembly: GCF_002891405.2. Taxonomy (NCBI): domain Eukaryota; kingdom Metazoa; phylum Arthropoda; class Insecta; order Blattodea; family Kalotermitidae; genus Cryptotermes; species Cryptotermes secundus. The sequence goes on along the minus strand of NW_019737096.1, from coordinate 576,328 downwards.
TCATGAGACATTAGTCTATTAGTACTTGCACATGCTAGTTCTTCGCTCACGGATTTTCTTTTTTCTTCTACCCTGAAGATGGAGGCGATACGTTCCTCTGAAACGTCGGTTAACACAATATCTACACAGTGCCATATCCCAGAAGACTGCTTTCTTCATAATCATCGCCGTGAAAACCTCAAATTTTACTAAGGGAACATAGGTTTACTTCCTTCATTTATTGTATTATTTTTACAGCTGTGTGGACGGTAACAGTCAAGATCCTGAAAGAGAAAGACGACCATTCAGCCGTTCACTGGCAATCCCTATTATTCAGCAGACTCATACAACACGTGTAAGTACTATGTTTACAGACTGCATGTGAGAGCTGTCGACCTCTCTTAGGAACAAAAATCAATAATAACAACTAAACCAATACCTAGTGCATGACATTGATCAAAGTGATATGTGATAATTGTCAAAAAGTAAAATTTGTTTCACTAACCACCCGAAGTTGACATGATTGTAGTTACCCACTGCTGTACCAGGCCGCGCCATAGCTCAAGCGGTTAGTTGCTGGCTTCCCACCGTGGCGGCCCGGGTTCGATCCCGGGTCTGGTCAAGTGGAATTTGAGGTGGACAAAGTGGCGCTGGGGAAGGTTTTCTCATAGTACTTCGGTTTCCCCTGCAAATCTTCATTGCACCAATTGCTCCACAATCACCCTCACCTATCATCTGGGGCCAGTACAACAGGCCAGAAGTGGCCGCAGTACAAGGGACTTAGTCCCACCCCACTAGCAATAAAAAAAATAATGCCCACTGCTGTTCCCTCTGTTGGTCAGATTTGTGCACTACACTTAAGTAATTCTGTTGATACATGGTAATCTCTGTCGTCATCTTCTTCTTCTTCTCCTCCTCCTCCTCCTCCTTCTTCTTCTTCTTCTTCTTCTTCTTCTTGGAATAGGCTGTTCACTTTATTTTATTTCCAGAGTCGTTCCTAAGATATCATTTTAACCCATTTCTTCATTTGAATTGAGTAAAAATGTTTTGAACATGGCTACATACTTTCTAGGGTATGGTCCATTTTGTCGTATATTACCATTTCTTTGTTTCATGTCAAAGAAGCGAAGCAACTGACAGTTCAACATCCTTGAATACTAATGTGTTAAAATGTGATTTTAGTTCTAGTGTAATGCATTGTGTTAGTGTCATTACTTCAGTATCAAGGCATTACTCTTGGGAAGCACATTTGTACCAGTTCTATTCTGCCTTTTCAGACCTTTTGTCAGAAGTTCTCTTTTTCTGATTCATATAAAAGATTTGATATTTCAGTATCATAAAATTTAATGAGTTTTCTCCCATACTTTATAACTAAAATTTTTCATGTTGTTCAACATGTAGATAGAAAAATGTAAGTATTGCATGAACACAAACCTTTTTACTGCATAACTACTCAGATTCATTATATGTTCAGTTGTTGATAATACCTTAGCCTTTGCTGATTGTTTTCCTCCAGAAGCTAATATTTTAGCTTGCTTGAAGGTAAATTTGATCCATTTAGATATTTCATTAGTTTATACATACATAGTTGTCTGTAGGTTACCATCAGTATAATCACTTCTCTTCAGAAAAATTAAGGGTACTTAGGTGGCTTTTATATAAACTTAGTAATTTCCTTGTTTTTCTTTCTGCCATTCTCAGTCACTACAATTTTGCAATATAAACTTTATATTTACAATCCCTGATGTTTAGGCAGACCTCTCTCAGTAAAATATTACTTTAATGCCAGTAATTATGTGTACCTTCCTTTGCAGGAACCTTCAGCACCAAAAGACCCTGGAGGTGTGCCTGAGATTCTTCTCCATTCATCCACAAGAGCAGCACCACAGCATGGCAGTAATCAACAGCAGCCTCCACCATAGTGGCAGCACAGTGAGATGCGATGCAAAGGGGTATCTCCATTGCTTCGTAGCCTACGTGTTGCTAGTCCACTGTCCACCTGCTCCCCCTCCTTTATCTTCTCAGTATAGGACAGAAGGACAGACAATGTATTTATTGTGTACAATATTGTGGGTTTAGTTACTAGCAAAAGAGAAGAGAGAGAGAGTCTGATGTGTGGTGGCCGGAGTGTGTGGAATGCTTTTATACTGAATTTCTGAAACATTTTGCTTGTTGGAAATTAGACAGAACAGAACTGCCATGAGGAGGGATGGCATGAACTGTTAATTTCTCGTCATGAAGTCCAACATCTTAATAATTTATTTACCCCCTGATGAAGACTGTACATAACAATTTCCTGCAGCAAGTCAGAAAAATAATCAAGCGTCAATGTTCTGATGGTGTTTGTGACACATATTTGCCTCGCAGCATCTGAAGATTGCTTTCCAAGATATTTGTGAACAATTCAGGAACCCTGAAGAAATTGGACATGTAAACTATAACGGCTGAGATTACGCTTCAGGATCCAGGCGGATCCATCTATCGACTGAAATGCTTATACAAGATGAGGATGGAGAGGAATGTGTAAATTGTGTACTATTTTTTTTTTGCCTCTCTCTGAAGCCCTACACAAAGTAAATATGGTGTTGTTAGCAATTTCTTTTACTGCTTCATGGCCTCAATATTTCTACCTGTTGGGTGGGCCCAATAATGTGTTCTGTGTGAGTGAGTGTGGAAGAGAAAGGATTTAACTATGTATAACACATTCCGGAACACAATAGCGTTCATGTCTATACACCAAAAATAATAACCATTAAACCAAATAATCTCAGGTTCTTTTACTTATACAGAAATTCAAGAAAATATAGATGGGTTAGTATTATTATACTTGCTTTCCTCCAGCAGCTCTATTTGATGTACCAGTACCATGAAATATTCCAGGCATTCTAGCACATTGCACAAAATTGTACATAAAGTGGAGGACAGGTGTGTATGTGCTTAACTGCTCTGTCACTTTTTCAATGAACAAAACAAGTCATCCCATTATATTTGTGGCAGCTGGAGAACATCCCATGGGAAGAGAAATTGAGCCAAAATTCTTTCTTATACATAAATGATACATCTTTCTCTAAATCACAGATATGTACATTTTGTAGATAATTATAAATTATCAGATCTTTTGTTTTTTCTGCCTGTGTACAAATTTTGCCATAATTCAGCTGAAAAAGAAATCCTTTCTAGTTTCTAAACTTTCTTGATATGTACTTGGTTCCTAATTTATTGTAATTTTTAGAAGATAATATCTTTGCTAAATTTGGTTATTATGTTTTTTATTGTGCGTGGTGTAGATAAATGTGGTGGCCTCTCTGGCAGCTATTTCCATCTGGTGGTGATTTGTGGAAGTTTCATTCCAGCTTTCTCGTTTGTTTTGCTTGCCTCTCATATTTGGCTGGAGTTATGTTTTATTCCATTTCCTTCCCAACAGACATTGGTTGAAGAAATACCAAAGATTCAAAGTAGGAAACAAAAGAGGTCACCTCCGATTTTATATGTTATGTATATTCATACCAAAGTGTCAGTCAAAACAGTCTGCTCAGAAATGCTTCATCTGTAGAAAAACTGGTGAAGTACATTCTGTTATATATATATATAGAATGATAAAAGCATTCTCCCAAACCAGTAAGAGAAAGATAAAAGAACAAAGCATGATCATTGGTATTATGTAAGCTTAAGACATACGTGTAACGTGTTTATCACAAGTCCCACATGCCCATATTAGAGTGTAGCTCAAAGAAATTAAACATGGGAAGGAAGATAGTAAGTAGACATAAAACAGTTTCCAGAGTAATGTTCCTAGACTATGATCATACTCCAACAGTACAGGTTATTTTAAATATGTCTACCATGGCTGCAGGGAGTCATCACAACACTGTGTGCAAGCTTGGTTATGTTGTAGCAGGCCATGACAAGTTCATGCATATATATGTTTTGGAAGACAAAATAACATAAAATCCTCACACCAAAGCCATAAACTGCAATATCTTTGTAATTTTAAATTATTTGGAGGCCTGTGTACAGTGTTGCGAGATGGTTACCAGGTGGTGTACTTGTGTTTGTAGAGTTATTTATTTAGTTGAGATCTTAGCGGTATCCAAGCTCTACAACTGTGGAAACATGATTGAATTTCTTTTAAGTGTGAGAATATATTCTGTTTGTTCTCGTATTCATTTTTACAGTGATGTTCATGAGCAAGCATATATCTCAAAATGTTTTCTTGCCGCCAGATGCCATCCATGGATAACAAGCTAGTCAGTCATGAGAGGTTCCACAGCTACATATAAATCACAGCTATGGCTGTTTTCAGTTGGGATCATCACTAACTGTCGTGATAATATGTTGTATGATATAGTAATTATTTTCCCATAATTGTAAAATGCTTTAATATGTAATTTAAAATTTATTTAATGTGTGATTATCATGAAGTACAACTGTTGTACATAATGTTTTTCCTCTGTTTTGTTCAGATTGAATCATTTTTAAAGAGAGTTGGTGTGTTCTCCTGTTTAATATGCATTTCAAAATATTTTGTTTCATTGCTGTTGTTATAATACCACAAGATTTGCTAACAGTTACTGTACCACCTCAATTTTACAAATTTGGTCTTTTAATAGTAGGGAAGTGTTTACTGGGCCATTTCCAAATCATTTAATACCAGGTCTTTCGCATACTCCACATATGTTTAACATTAGCATTGTATTAATTTCTTAGGTAAGGTTTGCTCTGTTATACTTTGTATTTTGGAAACAAAATGATGGGTGATGATAAGATCTGTATTAAAGAGAGATTGTAATATTTTACCTTTAGTCACAGATGCAGTGAAGTTTGCCACAAATAAAGTGTCATCTTGTATGATTTCTGCAGCCATGGTTAACAGTGATATATATTTAAGCAACATTTCATTGATCCAATCATGTCAAGTTGAATTCATGAATGGTTCAACATAGCAGATGTTTCCAGTATTCGTTTCACATTTCTCAACTGTTTATTTGTGGAAGTGTGAACCATTGAATAGCAATCAGGGTAAAACATTGCACTTTGCTTGAGGCATTTAAATCACCAGTATCATGAATCATCCACTTCCCCTTGTTATTTTCAAATGAGTGCTGATGTATTCCTTTTCATAATGCAGCAGTTAATTTGTGTGTAATGATCAACAGTAGTCCACTATATTTGGTTTTAACATTAATGTCATGTACATACAATACAGTGTCCTGAAGAATAGTAGGTCTTTCAGACCTTTAAACATCTCTTTATAAAGGCTCTGTTGTTATGGTCATATATGTTATAATATTGTATAAACAGTAAAGGGATTAGATATACTTCAGTAGTAGTAAACTGATTATGGTGATAATGCTCGGATGAGTAAGTGATGTCGTAAGTTCCAGGACACTGTGTTTTATGTCCTTAAAATTAATGTTTTACAAATACTGTTATTTTCTGTTTTGAAAAGTGGGTTTAAAAACACATTTTTGTACTGAAGAACATTTTTATGTAATATTTGTTGCAAGGTTGGGTGTATGATCTTCCACCATTACAAGTTCCAGACCTCAACTCCTCCTTCGTCCCATCTTATGCAACCACCAGCACAACTTAAAGTGACTAGGTCTGCCATTACACAACCTTTCTAATACAAGTAAAATCTAGACGAAGTTTAAGCAAAGAACTAATTTGAACAACAAAAGTTTAAGTAAGAATAACTTAGAATGGCACATTTGTTACCTATTTCCATTATTTTAATGGTGAGTTGATGTCTTAAGAATGAAGTAAAAAAGATACTTTTTGTTTAAAAGTAATAAAATAGAAACCACTCATACTGTGTTCCTTATCTTTAGAATACATATCCCTACCCTTTTCCAAGTACTTTCACGTCATATTATGACTTCATGAACCCACAGCAAAGGAGTTGTATGTGCAAGAGTGGATCTATGACAATTCTCAAATATTAGGACATATGATGCAAACACACTCTAGATCATTTTGATTTCATTCAGAGATGATGTCAGTAAATCTATTGTAGATGAATGTCATATGGGTATAATGATTAATTAAAAATTGTTTTTACGCTACATTATGTTGCATTGTGTTCCCTGGATCCAGAGTTAGTCAAATATAGGATGTGGAATATATCATATAAATACAAAAATTATGTATAGTGCAACTGAAATTTCCACACAAGAAAAAACAGTGGTTACACATGAGTCTGTTAAAAAATGTGTCCACATATATACCTCAATATTGTAAACTTATGCTCTTTACACAACCTTTAAATGGATTAGTTACTTTTTAGACAATAATTATTCATCAAGAGAGGAGAATGAGTATCATTAAGTATCATTTTAGTGCTATTTTAAATTGTGCTTCTTCATTCATAAAACATTTGAGATCAGATGGCAGAGTATTGAAACTTTTGATGCCAGCATAATATGTGCTTTTCTGAAAGCATAGAGGTTAGTAGTCGGTTTATGGAGATAGTGCTTGTGCCTTGTGTTACTGTGTACATCTGCATTGGTCTGAAAATGTTCTTCATTATTCGTTATGAAGTTTATTAATACAAATATGTATTCACATGGAAGAGTTAAAATCTCTAGTCTCATAAATAGATCTCTACAAGAATTACCAGATTTGACAACGATCATGAGTCTAACAGTTTTCTTTCACAATGTAAATACCTTTTTGCTGTCAGATGAATTACCCCAGAAAATTATTCCATACTTCATTAAATTGTGAAAGTAAGCAAAATAAGTGGATTTGAGCATGTCAGTGTTGCTGATATACAACATAGATCTAACTGCATAACATACTCCACCTAGCTTTGGAACCAACTGATTTACATGGTTTTTCCAGCTTAAATGATTATCAATTCGTGAGCCAAAGAATTTTGTGATTACTGCCTCTTCTATATATTTGTCATATCCAATGTTTAATGGTCAGTTTGGTGAGTTTTTTGTTACCAAATTTTTTACATTTGTTTTATCTAGATTCAGCTTGTTTACAAAAAAACATACAACATATGAGATAACTCATATAATTATTTTGTATTATTATTTATTTCAACTGCAAATGGATTTTTACTTGGTGGCAGTGATACTGCAATAAGACACTACACACAAATAACACACCACACCCAAACAAAACACAGCACACAAAACTACACAGGCAATAAAGGACACTCTACACTCAATGAATACAGTACAAATATGATTACAACTACAGTTAAATAAATTAATATTAATAAAAATATAAGTACTATACACTAAACAGTAACAGTACTGGAATATGTAATGTCATGACTGATGCACTGACATTTCACCCATGACCTTCCCTTCATTTCACTTCACTGCATTTTTGGATGATTTCTCCCACACCTTCACTTTGCCTTACATATCACCTTCCTAACCTTTTTCTTCAAATTACTTGATTTACAGGAGAGAGGCCCTAAAGCATCTGCAGGTAGTTGGTTCCAGAGCTGGTTTATCTTATATACAAAGGAATGTTATTAATTGTTTGATAGTGTGACGTGTTGCGCAGGGGAGAACCCCCCCCCCGCCAACGGTGAC
>NW_019737096.1:567926-568552 GCF_002891405.2 Cryptotermes secundus | reverse complement strand
ACACGTGACCAACGAGCTTCGATCTCAAGACACGTGAGAATTTGGTGTCAGAATTTTTACGAACTTAAACACGCCTAGACAAATAATTGGATTATTGTGCATCGAGTATTTGACTGCTACAAAATGGAGAAACAAGATATGCAGTGAATAATCGAAATGCTGGCAAGAATGGAAGCCAGCATGAAAACCGACCAAGAAGAAAGGCTGAAAGAAATGAGGACCTGGCAAGAAAAAGCAGATGCCGACCGAGTGCAGATGGAAAACAGAATAAACGCCAACATGAGATCCCACCAAGAAATGGAGGCCAATAGAAGAAAAGACAGAGAAGATTTCCTGGCGAAGTTAGAATTAAATGAAGAGGAAGCAAGTAACATGCTGGCAAAATTAGATGCCGACTTCAATGCCTGGCAGGAAGAGACTTTGGCTTGCCCAGTGGACACGAAACCTGCGGCACAACAAGAAGAGGTCCCCATAGTAATACTGGTCGGAGCGACGATGGCCTGCCTAGTAATGGAGGCACGTCAAGAAGAAGATCTGGCCTCAGCGAACAGGAAACCTGAGGTGGCAGAATTACAAGAGGTACCCGTACAAGACGCCGAAGTAATGCCGGTCGGAGAACCGAAGAA
>NW_019737096.1:510421-567262 GCF_002891405.2 Cryptotermes secundus | reverse complement strand
CAATCGGATCTTCTGGCGAGCTGAAAGGAAACCGCTCGAGACGAGCTTTGTCTTAAGGGGGGAGCGGATGTAACGGACGAAGAATAGTCGCTGCAAGAAGAGTAACCGAAACAACAGGAGACACCGCAAGCACAGCTATGGGACGGAAAAGGAACGGGGATGCACCGCTAGGCTATTCGGGACGAACAGCCTTAAGGAGGGAGCAGTGTGACGTGTTGCGCAAGGGAGAACCCCCCTCCCCCCGGCCAGCGGTGACGCGGCGGGTGAGTCAGCGCTCCCCTCCCCCTCCTCCGCACGGTAATGTAATGTTGACGCAACAGGATTGTTATGGTAGTAACAGCGGTTACAACCGCTAGCGTTACTAGCAACACAGCGCCAGGCAACAAGGGTGCCTATTACGTGGCCGTTTTCCTTATTGTCCGATCAAGGCTACATAAGGAGCAGCGAAGGCTATTCACAGTCAGTTGTACTGAGTCAGTCAATTAGTCCTGGAGCTACCTACGAGTCAGTCAGTCCTGGAGCTACCGCCGAGCGAGTCCTCGAGCTACCTCCGAGTTAGTTCCGAGTTAGCCAGCAACTAGTCAGTTGTATTCTGGCATTTGGAGTGTACTAATTGTGATACTGCAGATAGCAGTAACCGTAAATCTGTAATTTGGGTGACTGTAAGTGCGAATGTGAAATAAAATTCGCTATATAAAATAAGGCGTGAAGTTATTTGTCGCAATATACGCCCAATACGCGACAATAGTATGCAGATATGGTCTAAATTTTTAATAGAAACTATGACACTAGTGTCAGCAGCAAATATTATATGTATTGATGAGATGTTTAGTGCAGGAGAGAGGTCATATGTATAGATTAGGAAATGCAAAGCCCCTAAAATTGACCCCTGGGGAGCTCCATGGTTTATCTTTCCCCAAGTTGTGTAGTTACTTTGTTTTAAATTTTTTATGATTTTATTTCAGTCTTTCATTTTCTCTCTGTTACGTAGGATATGAACCAATTTGCTGTTGCTCCTTGAATGCCAAAAAAAAAAAAAGTAATTTAGTTAAGAAAATTTCTTGCTGTACACAGTTAAATTCTTTTGTCAAATCACAGAATATTCCACCAACATACATTTTTTATTAATAGATTTTAATACACTGTCTATTAGTTTAAATGCTGCATTGTTGGTGGATAGTCCTTTCCTGGAGCCAAACTGTTCTGGGACTAGTATATTATTAACCTGCAAATAATGTAGTTACTATACGATTCTGACGATGGTGTATAACACACAGAGATATTGGGTTTTCGGACTTTATCCATCGTCCTGGTTTTTAAGATAACTAAGAAAAACACGACGTTTCGGAAACTGGATCTGTTTCCGTCCTCAGGTTTTCCCTCACCTGAGAACAGAAACAGATCCAGTTTCTGAAACGTGTTTTTCATAGTTACCTTAAAAACCAGGACGATGGATAAAGTCCAAAAACCCAATATCTCTCTCTGCAAATAATGGCTTAACCTATTCTCCATAACTTTCTCAAGTAATATAGAGAATGTAGTTTATAGTGAAATTGGCCTGTAGTTTGACATACCAGTTTTGTCCCCTTTTTTTTGTACAGTGGTCTTACTCCTGAAATCTTAAGATGAATGGGGAAGAGCCCTTTGAACGGTGAGTTATTACAAATGAGTTAATGGGTGACTGATTAGAGATGTGCAGACTTAAAATTTAATTTTTTATTTGATGACTTTATTGTTTTGAGGGAATGTATTTTATTTCAGTTTCATTGGTTGGAAGTGTCTTCATACCAGCGAATTTTCTAGGAAATGCCTCTTTTAAAAATGAAATGGCATCACCTCTCACTTTGTGATGTGAGTTAGATTTTCAGCAATTATCAAAAGAAAAGTATTGAAGGTATCAGCAATTAATTCTGTGTCCTTTGCTTCTTCATCATTTATAAGAAGAGATGATATATCTTCAGTCAGATATAATTTCCCTGTTTCATGTTTAATTATATTCCAGGTTGCTTTTATCTGATTATCCGATTTTGCTATAAACTTACAGTAATGCTACATTCGAGCCTCTTATATAACTCTTCCCAGGATTTTGCAATACAATGTAATATGCTCTCGTATGGATTATTACTGCTCCTGCTATATATACACAATCTTTTTATGTTAGCAAGATATTTTTATTCCTTGTGTAATCCAGTCATTTTTTATTCTACCTAGACTTTTTCCTTTAATAGGTATCCTAACTTCAAAGATATTTGTAGAAAAATATATAAAAAAGAATGAAACATATAGTATGTATCCTTATTTTTTAAAACAGGTTCCCACCTTTCATCACCAATAGATGCTGAAATTGAGCAATGGTTTCATTATTTATGTTCTGGTTCTCTGTTTCAAGGGTATTAAATTTACTTTTGTAGTAATATTATTTACTGCAAGACTATAGGAGATATACAAGAATAACTTAACCTTGTTCTATCTATAAAAATATTATCAATGGCTGTACTCGAGGAATTTTGAATTCTTGTTGCAAAATTGTATGCGACAAATTGTATGTCTTTAGTAAAGAGTTTACTTGTTTTTATGCATATTTTCTTTTAAATAGTTTATGTCTCCACAGATTATAAAGTTAGATTTTGATTTTGTGGTGGACAAAGTGGCGCTGAGGCAGGTTTTCTCCGAGTACTTCAGTTTCCCCTGCCAATCTTCATTCCACCAAATTCTCCATCATCATAATCACCCGGGGCAGGCTACAGTAGGCTAATCAATGGCCGCCTTACTGAGTGGGCCCAGTTGGACTCCACCGCCCACTAAGCGAAAAAAAAATAGATTTTGATCTGTACAGATATTCTAAAGTTGCATCTAGTATCTGTAGAAATTCATTAACATCTGCTGAAGGAGCTGTGTACAAGCTTAATAATAATTATGTTAGATTTTTTATTTAATAATTGAATTGCACAGATTTCAAAGTCCTGCTCCTTGCAGTGATGAGAAATATCAGTATTACTGAAATATTGATCTGTCCTGTCTGTTCTATTTGACAGCTAACAAAAATAAGCATGAGGTAATAATATTATTCTCCTCAGAAGCTGTAATTTATGTTTCTACCATTTTGTTATGTATAAAATAGTTTACTAAATGTATCTAAATCAATCTGTTGCAGTGAGGATGGGTTAGAGAGAGAGAAGATGTTTAGGGATAAAATGCTTAAGAAACTACATATATTTGTACTTAAGAAATGAAATAACAGAAAAATGAAGAAAATACTAGTCAGCAGATTCAGAGTTCATATTCTGTAACTCATTCTTTCAAGAGTGATTATCAGGACATCTGGTACATGTGAAGGAAAAGCAAAATGGGTCACCTTCACATACAGTCATAAAGTAGTAAGTAGAATCACTAAACTTTTTCAAGACACACAAATAAGAATTGCCAGATTTGTGCGAAACAGCATAATACATCAGAATTTCAGGAAACCGATGAGGATGACACAACTAAGCATGAACAAGTGACAACCAGGGTGCTTGAAATTTAATGCCAGACTGTGACTTTATTTTATTCAGGAAGGCAATTATGGCAGCCTCATATCTTTGCTAGAAACCTATACCGATTTAGTTTAGTTGCAGTCACTCAAGAGAACATGGCAGGGTGCCCTCAACTGACTCCTCCATCACTGCTAAGGAGCACATGCCTGTTTAATACGCAGATGAATCAAATTTGTTTTTAGGGTAAATATTTTCCTCTTGTTTGTGCAAATTCGTTAGGTCATCTAAAGTCAGTTTTTTGTTAATGAATGGAAAGCTCATTTTTATCTTATGTATGTATACCTTCTTAACCTTTTACTTGCAACTTTGTATATTCTGGGCAGCCACTTAATTGGGGAAAAAAAATTCTAGTCTCAAGTGTGTCCCAATTAACTGGAATCAACTGTATAATAATATTGTAGCATGTAGATCCATTGCTAGGCAAAGACCATGAAATAAGCAACTATACAACTGTCTTTACTAGGCAGCAGCCTGTGAACAGCAACGGAGGAATGGTGTTTTCTGTGCGATCTGTGCTGAGATTTAAGAAGGACAAGTTAGTGAGGAGTCAGTTTCCCCTCATGGAGGCATGTTTGAATGTGTCCACTAACCCTGTGAGTTGTAGGAAATGATGAAAAGGCAGTCCAGTATCCTAGGGTAAAACTGGGCCACTCTGTTCCTGGGAGGTATGAATATGGGGACTTGCAGGTTGGGGGAGTCTTGAATTTAAGACAGCAAAATACGGTCATGAGTCCCATGGGGCTCGGACCTGAAAATGACTGCACTGACGAGGACCATCAGCATTTGTAAATGACATACCTATCCTCTCGTCAGAGAGGGTGCCCCACATGAAAAAACCTACAACTCAGAATTACTGGGTTATTGGACTTTTTCCATTGTCTGGTATTCTGGAAACTAGAAAACATGACATTTCTGGAACTGAATCTGTCTCCATCCTCAGGTGAGGGGGGAAAGACACTTACTTTCCTGAGGACAGAAAGAGATCCAGTTTCCAAAACATCGTGTTTTCTGGTTTCTAGAATACTCACTCACTCATGGAGCTGAGCTCTTCTTGAGAAGCCGCCAATTGTTCAGCTACTCAAGAATTTCCCAGTATTTTATGGAACCTGAAGGCTCATTACCGTGTTCACAAGAGCCCTCCATTGGTCCCTATCCTGAGCCAGATCAATCCAATCCATACCATTCCTTCCTATCTCTAAGATCCATTTTAATATTGTCCACCCACCTATGCCTAGGTGTTCCCAGTGGTTTCTTTACTTCTGGCTTTCCCACCTATATCCTATATGCTTTCCTCATCTCCCCCATTCGTGCTACATGCCCTACCCACCTCATCCTCCTTGACTTGATCATTCTAATTATGCTTGGAGAAGAGTACAACTTATGAAGCTCCTCATTATGCAGTTTTCTCCAATCTCCGGTCACTTCAGCTCTCTTCAGTCCAAATATTCCCTTCAACACCCTGTTCTCAGACACACTCAGTCTATGTTCCTCCCTTAATGTCAGACACCAAGTTTCACACCCATACTGAACCATAGGTAAAATTATATTTCTGTATATTTAATTTTTATGTTTTTTGGACAGCAGACGAGAAGACAAAAAGTTCTGGACTAAATGGTAGCAAGTATTACTTGAATTCATTCCCCTCTTAATTTACTCCTGAATCAGTTTTCGATTTGTTATCGTCGTTCCCAAATATCTGAATTGCACCACATTTTCAAAACATCTGTTAGCTGTCTTTTATGTCAGCATTCTTCCTTGCATTCTAGTGAAGAGACAGCAACATATACTTAGTTTTCTCAGCGTTTACTTCTAGAACAACCTCCTTACTAACGTCGATAAAGTTTCTGTGATTTTCTTATCTATATTAGCACCCAGTAGATTCATATCATCAGCACAGACCAACAGCTGATGTGTGCCATTTAATTTTAGTCCCATCTGGTTTGAAAAGCAGTGGCAATAAAGCAATCTCTTCGTGTTAAAATATTCTCGATAGGGAAATTATCAGACAAAATTCGCAAATGAGGGAAATGTCTGATGCAAGCATCGAATGTTGGTGACTCTGGTAACGGAGCAAAAGAAGTCCGGTGCGCAACGTGCGTTGCAGTAAGGTTGTAGTGCAATGTCTGAAGTATTATATTTGTTATGTATGCAGGTTTATTCGTAAAGTGTGTTTCTTGATTATTACATATACATAATATGATAAAATGATTGCAGATAGCTATCAGCAGTGGTCATGCATAGAATGTGTAATAAAAAAGCAGGTAAGTCGACGTTTATAAGGAGTCACATGTGAATTGGTGGTTATGTTTTTTAAAAATCGTCGTTTTTTTATTATTTAATTAATGTGAAAAGTCATTATATTGACCGTACATATTTATTTGCAGTTGCTGGTAATATACACGCTATTCCCGCTTTATCAATGTCATTTCGCAATTATAGGTCGCATTCTAAATGGTTACCGGTTGTATATTTCATTTCATCAGTAATCTGTCAGACGACAGGTCCGCAGTCTCCTCCAAAACAGTTCCTCCACTTAATGCGATCACAAGCTTTCTCCTTCAAATAAAAATACCCTCTTCTATCCCCAAAGTCATCGAGCATCTTCTTACGTCTTTTTCCTCGTCTTTTGGTCACTTCTGTCCGCCCCTCCGGTTTGTTTTGTCTCCAGAGGAAACATCTCGCATACATGGTATCTCTGTTTTTGGAAGGAGACCATCCAGGAAAAGTGATAATGTGGTAGCTTTTCCATTTGCTTTCCACATCGCAGTACAACAGCCGTTCAAACCACTCTGTTCACGCCTGTTGCTATACGAACTTGAACCATCTCGAGCATCATTTGCTCTGTGCTTCAAGTTGCTGCTGATGATGCTGCTTCCGGCATCAATTTTTGGTTTTTGGTGTCTCTCTTCGTCTGATGCCTACCCTTTGACCTGTCCAGCAAAGGAGGCCCTACACTACTGCTGGTATAGTTCTCAGGGTCCTTTATTTATTTCATCTCTATAGATCATTGTTACATGATATAGGACAAGTCATTTTCTGTACATTGGCTGATTACAATAAGAGAATAAAGTTACAATACTTACAATCATTTACAATAGATTACAGTAGATTACAGTAGTTAAGATTTCATATAGTGTGAGGTGGAATCCATGTTAGGTCCCCTCAGCACGTCGGCTTCCATATGTCCTATTGTACCTGTACTGGTGATAATGCTTATGGAGAATTTGATGGAATGAGGATTGGCAGGGGAAACTGAAGTACTCGGGGAAATCCTGCCCCAGCACCACTTTGTCCATCACAAATCCCACTTGACTAGACCGCAGCGGTGGGAAGCCAGCAACTAACCGCTGAAGCTATGGAGCGGCCTTTGAGATAATATTGGTGAATTTGGTGATAGTACTGGTATAACGTTTCATTGTAGACTCTACACTGCAACATCTCATTACATCTGTTCTTCCTTCCTGGTGCAGCTTCTTGGCATCTGCAATCTCTCCAGAGTAGCCCATTCAGGTACATCTCCGACTGTGTTATCTTGGTTGCTGGAAGAAAGAAAGGAAAACTGCGCAGTATGGATTCCCAAAACCGATTATTCATGAATTATGTGATTATAATTGATTAGTGTTTGTCTCACACAAGAGAAACTCATCCACTTTATAAAAACAATGATCGAGTAGGGTAAGTTTTCAAAGCGTTTTTGAACATGCACTCAGACAGGACCAAGTAGTGCCTGTATGAAGTAAATTAATTTACTTCATATAGCCATTCAAAGAGCTCAGTATGTACACGTTAGTGCCAAATACAACCATACAAAATTTTCATCATTTGTGAAATATGATAGAACTAAAATTCAAAATGGACTGAAATGTTGAGATCGCATGCAACATTGACTGCAGACTGTACATTTATAGGTCTGGGGGAAGTGAAAGCCAATTTGGTTGCAGATGCAGTAGTAGAATGCATGTGCTCCTGTCCCAGCATACAAATGGCACAGTTTGAGATTTGCTGTTCTTCGTCACTTGTAGAGGTTAGGAGGAATTCTGACTTTTCTTGCTCTTAGAAACCCATTTCTAGCTTTAGTGTGTGGAAGGGTGTGATCTGCTCATGGATCCTCAACAAAATATTGTGGTTCAGCCAGTAGATAAGACTATTCATATACAGGGTGTCCCAGGAGGAATGTGCCAAACTTCGGGAGGGTGTTCTTTATGTTAAAGTATGCCGATATAACCCA
The DNA here is from genome assembly GCF_002891405.2 of Cryptotermes secundus. Taxonomy (NCBI): domain Eukaryota; kingdom Metazoa; phylum Arthropoda; class Insecta; order Blattodea; family Kalotermitidae; genus Cryptotermes; species Cryptotermes secundus. The sequence goes on along the minus strand of NW_019737096.1, from coordinate 559,498 downwards.
AAACACCTATGTCCAAAGTTGAACGGTTACGGAGATAATGGCCAGAGAAGTGTCAAACTTTGACCGGGGTTACACACTTGTTGATTACAAAATAGATATTAAAACTGGCAGGAATATGTGGATTCTGTAACGTTAATAATGTACGTAACATCAAACTAACTTGTGAGTGACATGAAGCCATAAAATTGAAGTACAAAAAACTCGCATGCCATCTCAAAGTTGTCGTTAAGAGTTCCAAGCACTGTACATGACACATGAATGGTAAGCGATGACGTAACGTGCTGACTGCGCGTTCTGATAAAGCCAACTCCATAAGCACGGATAGGATGAATCACGGCAGTCAAGGACAAACAGAGATAATTCCTCTCAGCTGATAGGTATAATCCGTGGACCCGCTAGAAGACCACACTTTTCTCGGGCCATTATCTCCGTAACCGTTCAACTTTGGACATAGGTGTTTTGGGTTATATCGGCATACTTTAACATAAGGAACACCCTCCCGAAGTTTGGCACATTCCTCCTGGGACATCCTGTATATGTATATTTAGATATTTGAAGGGCCATGCTTGGGAAATTCACAACATTGTCCAGTTGTTTTGGATTGTTATGTGTCATATGCCATCATGGTATTTAAACTACATGAAATGGAACTGGTGATGTCTTTAACTTGAACAAGCCAATGCTGTATTTAAGCATAGATGTCTTATTTCTTGTTATTGAAGATTATTCTGGTTGCAGGAATAAATCTCTCCTATGTATTCTTGGTGAATGTCCCCTCTGTAACTTGTGTAAGATCATGATATTTGTAGCCAGCCACTATTTCTAGTCATTGAGATTCATATGTGGAAGAATCAGACTAGGACAGATTTTTTTCTTGTTTGGAGATGTATAGGAGCACAGGGGTATAGCTCTGCACAGCCTTAACCTTGGCACTAGACAGAGGGGGACTTAACTTCCTGCCCTCAGTCATTTTACCCTCAGAGAAAGCTCCCCGTACCATTGGTCTGTAGGCTGAGTTGTCTTGTGTGGTGGTCACTTCTTCTTCTCTGTAATTTAACCCTGGTCATCCAGTATATAGTACTTACATGTGCTACAGATTACAGCTGACTGAAATTTCTGTCAGAAATCACACAGAGAAATGTGACATGTGAGTTGCTTTGAGTAATATACAGCTATCCCTCATGTTACAGACACTCCATTTAAGAATTCTTGCTGCAGTGTAATGTGTTGATTTTTACTGGTTTTTCATTTAATGAACTCCATTTTTGCTACAACAAACAACTTATCTCCTGCCAAATTAGTCTAGTCTCAAGTGATTAAATATATCTGTAAATCTGATGGGTTGTCCAGTGATTGAGATTAGCTCTTTCTGAGGGACCCAACAGAGTAGGTGTCTTCTCCCCCCTTCACCTGAGGATGGAAACAGATCCAGTTTCCGAAACATCGTGCTTTCTATTCTCTAGAATACCAGATGATGGAAAAAGTCCGAAAGCCCAGGAGTTCTATATGTTATACACCATTGTCAGAACCCTTTAGAATCTACCCAAACCACTTATATTCATAAGAAGTTATTTTAGTGAAGTGGGAGAAATATGTACCCAAAACATGGGAAGGTGGAGTCTTTTAATAAATGTTTTTGTCTCTAATATTTGTGCATTGCATTTGCCATGACTGTCATATAATCATTCAGCTTGTAGCTTGCACCTTGTCTCCTTCATAGTTGATGGACCTGTCAGTAAATTAGTATCATATATTGCTGCTGCTACTATGCCAACATGCAGTCTATATTTGTTTTCTAGCCATGAAGACTTGCACTTGAAAGACTTTATTCACACACTAATGAAGCTGCATTGTAGCATTGCATCAGCCATGATTAAATAAATGTGAATAAAATGCTACAGTTTTATTTGCAATAATAAATATCATAAGCAAGTAATATTGTCCTTACTTTAGTGCTTATTTGCCATTAAGACATACATTAAAAATACTAGAGGGATTATTTTTCTGGGACTCATAAGTCAGTGGCTTTTACAAGTAAAGCAATGGGAATATCAGGTTTTATGGAATGAATTATTTTCGTAAGTCAATTCTTCACTATTGATTTAACATGTTTTACAGCATATATGTATTTTGTTGTTCTTTGAAAGGCACATGAGAAATTTAAGTAATAGTATTGGTTACTTACAGGCACTTATCATTCCTGAAAGAAAGGGATATTAACAGGCATGTTGGCTATAGTATAGTATAAAACTAACAATGTTAAAAGGCAGAACAACCCTTCAGTGTAACCGTGTATGCAATAAGATGGAATCTGGAGGCTTTCATATCACACATTTATTAAACACACAAAGTAAATAACTTAAATTGGAAACTGGAAATATGGGCTCTTGACTGTCCTCTGTGAGGCATTATATCGGGTGCTTATGTTGTATTTTCACTTTCAGGAATATGAAGATAATCTCAGTAAGCTGGAGAAGAGGTTTCAGGTATACAAAGAGAAGCTGATTCTTACGCAGTAAGTAATTAGTGAAATATATTAATCCGGGTGATGTTTACAGCACAACTTTATCATAATAGAGAATCGTTAAAATTGGTATCGAACTTCACTGAAGAATATTGACATACAGTTTGATAAAGTTCACAATATACAAAGGGTCCTCTTTGTTTATGGTTAATTTGGACTGGAAAACGCCACTTTTAAGTGGCGATTTTCCACTCATAAGGAAGAATTCAAGCAGAGATTAATAAGAACCTGAACTTCAAGGGTATCATGGTGGGTCTGTAACTGGAGAAGGTAGCATGCTATCCACTACATTTTTAATAAGGAATTTTTTCCTGTTGTCCCATACTACAATTCCTACGCCTGTTTTGAACTAATGATACTGCATTAAGATAACATTTTTTACATAAATAAACTTAACATATCACTACCTTATGCTATCAGTATTGTTATTTTTAAGAGTATACTGTGTAATAATCTTACATTGTGTGTGTGTGTGTGTGTGTGTGTGTGTGTGTGATGGAAATTGGAAGGATCTGCCTTAAGTTCTGATTCCTCCATGACTGGGCTGTTTTGCAAAGAACAAGTCCAAGGTTGTTTGGGTTCCAGCTTGCCTTTTGCTTGTAAAATTTATAGATAAATTCTTTAGATATTGAATCAAGTACTTGGATGGAATACATGGAGTTGGGACAAGTTGAATCACGTTTGTGTGTGTGTAATTCCCATCTTTGAACATATGAAAGTGCATGGATAATTGACAGTTTACTGTAGTTAGGCAGTGTCATGTAAACTTATTATGTTTTTTTCTAGTGAGCTGATAAAGAAATTTAATACAAAATGTAAAGAAAACGAAACTCTACAAAAACAGCTGAAGCAGTTAAGTGCTTTACTGAAGGAGTACCAGAGCAAACTGACAAACACTATGACAAAGCAGATGCCTTTGGAGGAGGTAAGGAATCTGTACTGTACTGTAACAGAACCCAGAGTGAACTAAACTATCTGCTCCCAGATAACTTGTAATTTTTATTCCCTCACTTCTTTTCAGTGACCTAGAAGTCATATTCAAATGCTCACAGAGCTAAGTCTGCCTTGGAAAGGCAATCATACTTGCCTTTCGCGCTGCCTCAAACCAATTTTAGTATTAAGATGCAAGAATATCCCAGAAGTTTAGCAAAATATATCAAAACACAGGAACCATAATAAACACAAGAAGGGAAGTAGATCTAGGAGTAGGCTCTTGAAAAGCTAAATGTCTTTATCATCAGATTACAGAACGTTTATAATAGCTAATACGTTAGTTGAAAATATGACATAATTCAAACATTTTGGAATAACAGTATTGTCATGTATCCTGGTAACGCAACAAGAAGTTAATGGGTTCCAAATTAGATGAAGTGATTTATTGGATAAGTTGACTACAATTACAATTACAGTCACTCAAATAAAGTCTTCCACATGATGCAACCTGACTAATCTGTCATCTTCTGTTTCTTAGCTGAATCTTCTGTCCAGCTCAGCTGGTTTCCTCTTGCTTCTATTCATGTCCTTTCGACACTATTATTCACTCTTAACTCAGGAATTCTGTTCTGAACTGGTTCTGTCACTCATAACTGCTGTGAGCTAATTTTGTCTTGAACCCTGAACTGACAGCTCATGGCTGTCACTATATAGCCACGGCATGGACCCCATAGGAAAACACTCTCATCTGTTAAGGGTTTTTGGGAATAGGGTGCGTAGGAGAACATTTGAATCTAAGAGGGCAAAAATATCAGGCAGCTGGAGAAAGTAACATAATGACAACTTCATAATTTATACTCATTGCCTAATATTAGAATGATAAAATCCAGTAGGATGAGGTAGGTGAAACATGTAGCATATATGAGGAAGTTCAGAAATGCATGCAATATTTTTGGCAGAAGATCTCAAGGGAAGAAACTGCTTGAAAGTTTTATGCATATGTTTAAGGTTAATATTAAAACATATCTCACAGAAGTAGTGTGGGATTGAATTGGTTTAGGGTAGGGACTAGTGACATATTTTTAAGAAGAGGTTTATAGATATTCAGGTTCTGTAGAAGGTGTTGAATTCCTTGAATAGCTGAGCAACATCTGGCTCCTCAAAAAGAGCTCTTCTCTGTAGAGCAAGTGTATGATATTACCAAGGCCACGCCATAGCTCAAGCGGTTAGTTGCTGGCTTTCCACCACGGCTGCCCAGGTTCGATCCAGGGTCTGGTCAAGTGGGATTTGTGGTGGACAAAGTGGTGCTGGGGCAGGTTTTCTCCGAGTACTTCGGTTTCCCTTGCCAATCTTCATTCACCCAATTGCTCCACAATCACCCTCACCTATCATCTGGGGCTGGTACAATAGGCCAGAAGTGGCCGCAGTACAAGGGACTTAGTCCCACCCCACTAGCAATAAATGACATTACCAAGATTTTGGAGGAGCCTGCTACTACCTCAAAGGTAGTGATGCATGTTTTTCTTAAATACTGATAAGCACTGTTATGATATCATAACCTAGAAGGCCATAATCTACATTTTCACCACCATGGAAGCCTCAAACTTCATGATTACAACTAGGTTACTGGCTGTTAATCTAATGAAGTAACTATGAGATCAAAGTGTCAGAACTCTTTGACACGAAATCCCACCTTTGGACTCTCTCCTGAGCCAATTCAATTCCTACATTTTCTTATCATGTATTTCCCTAACAGTCATCACACTTTTCCTATCTCCCCATCCACCTTCCTTGGAGTTTTGCCACAATGATCATAAATAAAAATAAAGTCATGAACTCTTCTTACTCTTACACATGGAGCTGAGCCCCTCTTGAGGAGCCGCCAATTCTGCAGCTACTCAAGAAATTTCCCAGCATTTTATGTAACTCAAAGGTTCATTGCCGTGTTCACAAGAACCCTCCACTGGTCCCTATCCTGAGCCAGGTCAATCCAATCCTTACCATCCCACCCTATCTCTCTAAGATCCATTTTAATATTGTCCACCCACCTACACCTTGTTCTTCCCGGTGGTCTCTTTCCTGCTGAAAGCCATGAACACATGGATTATATTACAGTAAAATAACAAATCTTCAGAGATACTAGGGATGCAAATTCATGTGTGTCATGATTTTGTTATTCTTGCCATGCTGTTACCTAAAGAAGTTTAAATGTATGATGTACATTGATAGGAGCTGGAAAAATTGAAGAAAATAAAGGTTGCCTTAGAGGAGAAGCTTGAGTCAGAGGCCAATCAGTATGCAGCTACTGAGAAGCACAACATCCAGCTGAATAGTCTTGCGCAGCAGTTGAAAGATAAAGTCTCCAAATATGAAGCAGAAATTGAATTGCGAAAAGGTAAGTCGGTAACATAGGATTGAACTTTACTTTTGGAATTTATTTGCTTCAGATTGTATGTGAAAAGTTTTCTGGAGGTGGCCATTAAACACACTGTATCCTAACAATGAATTAATCTTAACCTTTAACCGCCGAATGACTCGTATACATGTCGCAAGGAGGGACCCGAGTTGGCCGAATGACACCTATACATGTCGCAAAGCAGCCTCCGTAGTCTAGAGGTAACGTTCCCACCTCATGACTCGTATTACGCGGGTTCAAATACCTGGCGAGGTCGTCAAATTTTTAAGGGCGGAAAAATTCAGGGAACAAGTCCTCCGGGAGGGACTTTAAGCCGTGGGTCCCGTGTCGTAGCTTTACGTCACGTAAAAGAACCTCATGTCTCCAAAGGAAGCCACTGAGCAAAATTATGGACGTTTCCCGCCCAACAGTAGTCTCTAATACCTCTGGTAGATGGGGGAAGCATTATAGATACCTCTCAGCTAGTAGAGCCGGTCTCGCTGGCTGGGCGGGACTGATGGTAAGCACCAGTACCGGTAGGATATAGAGACTGGTAGAATATCATAGAGGGAAGCACAATGGACCAAGACAGGTCTAAGTGCATGGGGAAACCCACCCTCTCCAATAACTAACTAACTATACATGTTGCAGGACATGCACACTCTTTAGGAGTGCTGACAGTTTGACCTTGGGTTTGAAACCAAAAGAAACCTACGTGATGTCATGTCAGTGGTTCATTCCTTAGCTCTGAACGAACAAATCGTTTGTCTCGGTCCTGATTTCGAAACTATTTATGTTTATATATGACTGTTTATGACCTGGTGAGCCAAATGTAGCCCAGCTTTGTTCTGAGAACTGAAGAGGAAATATTCGTCGGTGCTTAGATCAGTGCTTCCAGAGCTTTCAAGGAAGTGTGACGTATTCAACAATTGGTTTTCAGTGGCGAATTATCAGTTAGGAAGTCAGTGTCGGATTGTGTTATATTTTTTTTCGCTTAAAATGTTAGTGTCAGACTCTCATATATTTCTGTTTATATTATTTTGTGTCTCAGAAGAGGTATAAACCCACTGAGCCAGTATTTGTTTGTGAGTAGTAGGCATCTTCGTCACTGTGACTTTCCGTATCAGTGTCGGACTAGCACCTTTTCAACTACTATTACAATTATTATTTTTTATTGCTAGTGGGGTGGGACTAAGTCTCTTGTACTGCTGCCACTTCTGGCCTATTGTACCATACTATTACAGTTACTTTGCATCACTATTTTGCGAGTCTTTGTGAATCATCATAATTTATTCGATTTTGCTGGAAACCCCCCTCCTCCAAGATGGAACCTCAAAAACGTGCCTGATATTCCAAAATTCTCGATGCAGAAGAGCTGGAGGAAGTATTGATAGAAGAGGAATCTGACAAAGAGCTAGAAGATATCAGTGAGTTCTTTAAACCTCGAGCAGATACATTGTCGTCATCATCATCATCATCATCATCAGACGAGGCAGAGGAAACGGAAATTAGGTTTCGTGATAGAAGACCCGGGATTCGCCAAAGTAAATAGATTTCACTGGTCCTCCAAGTGGAATCTGTGATGACACACAAAAAGTTCCGCGAAATATTGGTGCGGGATTTGATTCTTCAGTCTCATGAGGCGAATATCACGGTCAGTGGCGTTTCTCGGGGGAGGCCAAGTTCATCTGGGGCCCAACTGAGTCAACTGAAGGTGAAACATTCACAACACTGGCCAGCCAAAGGAAAACAAAGATGTCATATTTGTTCTCAGAATAAGAAGCGCAGAACCACGGCCTACTGCTGTAAAAAATGTAACGTTGCCCTCTGTGTGGAGGACTGCTTCGAGAGATGGCACACGGGCGTCAGAGTGTGAGATAGCCTAAACTGTGAAGTCACGCAGTTCAAACTCGCATACAGTCTGAACAAAATATTATTGCATATAGTGTGATCATATCTACAATATCATTATGATTCAAGATTGAAGAAAAAACAATGGGTAAGTCCTTTGAACTCCATAACATATATAATAAAGAGTATGTTTTGCATTTCATGACAAAATATTCACAGTTAATTTTCATTTGTAAAACTTGTTCTTTTACGTATATGTAGAAAATTTTATTATCTTTCAGGTTCTTTTTAGTTCATATTTCTATGTTGCATAGAACGGAAAATATGCATTTTTTCTAAAAGTTTGCGGTGATAATTAAGTAGGGTGATTTAAATTCCAGCCGTAAAGGGCTCCTGGCAATTTAAAAGTCCGTACGTTAAAGGTTAATGTTCTTTAACCTCTCTGGGGATTCGAGATAGCTCAGTCACTATGGCAACAGACTGTGGGCTGTGGGAGTTACGGTTCCCAACAGGGGCAAGAGATTTTTTGCTACTCCACAATATCCAAACTGGTTCTTGGGCCCATCCAGCCTTCTATCCAGTGGTTATCGGGGGCTCTTTCCCCTGGGGGTCAAGAATTGTGGAGCTATACCTCCATACACCTTTGTAAAGAAAGGCAAAATTATCCCTATAACAGGCCATGAAGGCCCATAGGATTGTGAAATGCTGAGACTACCACATTTTCCAGACATGTTCTTTACCCTGAGGAAGATACCTGGTACTCATTTCTGCTAGAGGCTGAGTCGGCCCTAGGGCCATAGACACCACTGGAAGGATTAGGTCAATTTGAAAATCCACTGGCATCATAGGGAATTGAACCTACAACTTTCTGCTTTGTAGCTTAGTGCCTCAACTAACTACACTGCTGTGTTCCCCCAACCTTTCAAGGTATGGTGCTTAATTACTTAAGCGAAGGAAAATTTTGCCTTTAGTCTCTTCATGGAGATTCATTTTTACTGTATATCTAAATGTAATGTGGGAAGAGAGATGTTTGCAGCCAAAATCAGACAGTTAAGAAAAAATTAAGGAATTCCAGTGAATAGGTATTTTACATAGAGCTTATTCAGTAGCCTGGTCTCTTGTATAAGTTTGGTTACAGTGATGAAAGATTATATACATGAAAATGGCAGAATGCATAGGTTGTGATGTGTATGCATGCAGACATTCATGTCCTTCTGGAAGACAAAAATTTGTTATGATCTTTTTGCTGATGTTTGAAATTATCATATTTTGGTAAGTACCACACTCTGAATGAGCACGAAGAGTATGGAGAAAAATCTCCAAGCATTTGTAGATGAGTGATCGTTACCTCTGACTGCATTTGCCTTATGGTAGGCTACAGCAGAGGCATTCTCCTTGACATAATGGTGAATATCATCTGCTGTGGATCAAACCTCAACTTGTATGAGTAGCTTACCATTTTTTGTGACTGGGCTGTTTGAATTTGCAAGTGCAGTACAAAGATTGAAGCCCCTTATGGTTTTTGGAACATTCATTTAGAAGTATTGAGGATGTCTAAAAGATCAGTGTTAATTCATAGTATGCATCTTTTTGTGTGTCATTCAAGAAGAATATAAAATGGGTCAGTGAGCACAACATATATTGAAACTGAAAGGAACCAGATACTAAGCGGCCTCCATAGTCTAGGGCTAACGTTCCCACCTCATGACTCAAGGTACGCGGGTTCAAACCCGGCGGAGGTCGTGGAATTTTTAAGGGCGGAAAAATTCAGGGAACAAGTCCTCCGGGAGGTAGTTTAAGCCATGGGTCCCATGTCATAGCTTTACGGCACGTAAAAGAACCTCATGCTTCAAGGAGGCCTCTGAGCCAAAGTATAAAGGACATTTCCTGCCCAACAATAGTCTCTAACGCCTCTGGTAGATGGGGGAAGCATCTAGATACTGCTGAGCCAGTAGAGGCCGAACTCACTGGCTGAGTCGGGACTGATGGCACGCACCAGTATCGGTAGGGTATAGAGACTGGTAGAATATCACAGGGGGACGTACAGTAGACCACTGGTCGCGGTGCATGGGGAAACCCACCCCCTCCAATAATAATAATAATAAAAATAATCAGATACTACAGTATCAACAACTCGTCTATTAGCATAGATGTTAATGCTGCATGTTCTGACCTTTCTTTAGGTTATCTTCAGGAATGCATGAAACAATAGTGATAAGTCTTTCAATATAACGCATTAATATGGATCCATATTTACATTAATAGGTTTTATAATTCACAATCCTTAATTCAGATTTTTGACAATTAATATATGCACCTATATTATTGATATTTTTGTTATTATTTATGTTAATTTGAATAGTTAAGAATAAAATGAATATTACGTATGTGATTCGATGGTCTACCACTAGCATATAGATTTGGGAGTCTTAAGTGTACACTTATTAGTATTAAAACACTGTATTATTATTAAAATTAACATCTTTTGAGTCAATGATTGCACTTAAAATTAAGTAAAACTTAAATTACACTTCTGTTTCAAGTAATATGGTCATATAACTTCAAATGCAAGACATCCTTGAATTTAAGACACATCTGTCTTTGAATATTGGTTTTATGAAAAAAAAATTGGAAAGATGCACATTTGTCAAATTTAAGACACACCTCGATTTTTCAACAAGAAATAATGTGAAATATGTGTCTTATGTTTGAAGTAATATGGTATTCTCAGTTCATCATTGATTTCAATTAGTAATTATATTAAAGTAGTATTTATGAAAAACATTGTGATTGCATGATGATCCAGTGAAACCTATTATGCATGAAAATCCAAAGATTTTCCCATTTTGACCAAAGACAAAATTCAGTTTGGAGAGAGTGGTCATAGCCATTGTGACAGTACAGGCAAATCTAGCAGCATGGTTTTAGGAGTAGAAAATTTTGTCCCCATTTTTTAGGCCTTTTATATTATGAAAATGAATTTCTGTTGCCCTTTAGTTCATTTTATAACCATTAACTGCCATTCATCTGAGAGTGTTATGCAAAATGTATAAACGTGTCGGCCATAGTTTTCATTGGGACAACCTACTGTTAATGCATTGGTGCAGGCCTTCAAATAGTTGACTTGAACAGGCTGTGTGGGATGTAGAAGTACAGGAACATGCTAAGACATTTCCATGCTTGTGTTGCAGAAACAGCCTCAAATTTAACCCAGTCACTGAAGGAGGCAAAAAGTGAGAAGTTGTCTGTGGAGAAGAAAAGACTGAAGACATTACAGAATGTTGTCTCATTTGCAGATTTTGTCCAGAAAGAAGGTAATTCTTTTTTGTAATGTGTGTGACATTTGTTGCACGTGTTTAGATCTTCCTGAGTGGGGGAAGGTACTTCTGGAAAGGTGTCATTTTCCACTAAAAATAAATGGAAATGATTGATTTGTATATAAAGTATTTTCAACATCACTTAAAACATATGGATTTGGGACTTGATCTCTCACTGTAATGGAAGAATGTTAATGTTGGAAGGTGAAGTGCTGAGAAGGCTGCTTGGACTTGTGAGAGGTGAACTAATGTGGTAGGGAAGAAATAGTGTAATTAGGAGCTTCTTGATTTTTATTCTGTTCCTAATGCTCTTCAAGTGATGTAATCAATAAAACTGAAGTTTGTGGGTCATGGATGAAAATATAAATGAAACTTTTTTTAATTCAATAGGGAGAGGGCAGTTGGAGACCTACACATAGATAGTAGAATTGTACTACAGTGCTTCTCTGGTTAATAATTTGTAAGAATGTGAACTGAATTGAATTAAACTGGCTCAGGACTGGGTATAGCTCTGGTGGTGATAGTACTGAGCTTTCAGGTTTTTTACATTTAAGAAATCAACTGACAGCCCAGAGAGGTCACTGCACAAGAAAGGAAGCCATTGTGTTACTTGGCTAATTCAGCAAATAACTCTCTTCGTTGTTGAATTTGTAGAGCAAAAAGACAGTATAGACATAGGTGCTTGCCTTTCTCCCACCCCGCAGAAGTCTGTAATTTAAATTTTAAGGTTGGCATTTGTGGAATTTAACAACTTTTATGTAACACTGGGGGCCACGCGGTAGCGTAGTTGGTTGAGGCACTATACAACAAGCCAGAAGGTCACAGGTTCAAGTCCCGATGAGGTCATTGGATTTTTTCAATTGACCTAATCCTTCCAGCCACACTATGGCACTGGGGTCGACTCAGCCTCTAACAGAAATGAGTACCAGGAATATTCTTGGAATATTCTTGGGGTTAATGGTCATAGGGCTGACAACCTTGCCACCATCTATGAGCCGATTGTCTAGAAAATGTGGGAACCTCAACATCTCACAACCCTATGAGCCTCCACAGCCTGTTACAGGGATACCTTTACTTTTTACTTTATGTAACATTATAGAAGATTTGTTCTCTCTCTTCAGTTTAGGACCTGCTAACCCCATTAGCATTCTTTAAGTTCAGTAACTACCCTGGTTGATCAGTAAGGCGAAAACATAGATAGTTAACTGCTATCCAGTTTGTGCTGGGGGGCTGGTATTTTACTGGGATGCAAAAGTGAAGAATTTGTTGAAAACTCAGTTCCATCTAATGCCAGGGTTGAAGATATTTCAACCATTATCCCTCCTAATGCAATTGTGGTATAATGCTTAGACACAGGAGTAACTTGGGGGCTCGCAGTAGCATAGTTGGTTGGCCGTGCCATAGCTCAAGCGGTTAGTCACTGGCTTCCCACTGCAGCAGTCTGGGTTTGATCCTGGGTCTGTTCAAGTGGGGTTTGTGGTGGACAAAGTGGTGCTGGGGCGGGTTTTCTCCGAATACTTCGGTTTCCCCTGCCAATCTTCATTCCACCAAATTCTCCATCATCGTAATCACCCAGGGCAGGCTACAGTAGGCCAATCAGTGGCCGCCATGCCAAGTGGACCCAGTTGGACTCCACCCCCCACTAAGCGAATTAAAAAAAAATTAGCACAGTTGGTTGAGGCACTGTGCTATCTGCCAGAGGGTCAAGGGTTTGAGTCCTGTTGAAGTGAATTTTTTTTTCAGTTTACCTAATTGTTCTGGCCACACTATGGCCCTGGGATTGACTCAGCCTCTGTCAGAGATGAGTACCAGGAATCTTCCTGGGGGGTAAAGGATGGCCAGCGCATAAGGCTGACAACCTTACCACCATCTGTGAGCCAACTGTCTAGACAAAATGTGGGAGCCCTGATGTCTCACAACCCTATGGGAATTCATGGCCTATTAAAAGGATTGCTTTACCTTACAGAAGTAACTTTACGTCTATTGACCTTTGCTGTTTGGAATTAAGGGGTTTAGATCCCATGCTGTTAATCATAGTAATGGTTAGAGTTTTACTCTGGGGTAGTAGTAGTTGTATAGAAAATTGCAGCACTAGGTCTACTGGACCACACACATGGCTATCACAATAGTGTGATGCATGGCTGATACTGGTTAATTTAATAAATTGGACTTAAGGCAGGTATTCTGTTTTGCTGACTCAAGTTTGTTACTAATTTTTATATTTGATATTGTTATTCCTGGAGAGAGGAATCCTTTTAATATAGTGTATATGTTTCTTGCAGGGAGACTTGCACCTACACACAAGAAAATGCTGGCACGTTGGCGCCTGGAACTTACACATCTTGTAAATGGCAAAGGTGACTTTTCAGAAGATGAAGAAATTTTCTCACCAGAAACGGCCAGTAGCTGTTCGTCCAGAGATACCGGCATGGGTTCAGTCTCAGAGCTGTTATCTGATGATGATCAGAACCCAGTTACATCTGTGAATCTGGAATCAGTCACCAGCTGTGTCAAGGAGCAAAGTGGTAAGACTTCATGCTGTTGTTTTAGAGCAGTGTTTCTGAAACTGTGGTCCAGCGTGGAGTGTTATATTGTTATGGATGTTTAGAAATTACACAACTTTTATTAAGGCCATTTTTCAGTAAAATCAGAACTAATGTGGTGACCATGTGAAGTATTTTGGTACAGTAATGAGTTGTTATAACTTGGCATGTTAAATGCATTTGGTGACATGTTTTCAATGGAGCCTCAGGTGGTATTGAAGGATAAGATATTAAGATAGATAAGATAAGATAAGATAAGATATTGATATTCTGGACACCTAAAGTGTAATGCACCCATAATGAGACTTAATGGGTGCTTTTTGATATCAGAACACTTCATGAAAGTAATTTTTTTTTCAGCTGCTTTCCTTGTTTTGAAAAAAATAGTCTTATGAGATCAGTGGGTGTAGTGGTCTCCAAAACATGTAGCAGTGACAACGAATGTACATAGTCATTGACAGTTTAAAATATTTAACAAACACTTTTTAGTGAATTAAAAAATTGATGTATTTTAAAAAAGGATCGACTTTGTCGCATTAAAGATGGAATCCTTTACAATTTAAAATGGTGTTCCACTGCAACAGGATGCTGAAATATAATATTATAAAATGAATGTTTTGCTGTAGTTGTTATATTGCATTGGTGTGCTTTCCTATTTTTTAACTTTCTGTTTTTTTTTACCCCCCAGGTGCAATTTTGTCAGATGTGGTGTGCAAACCTCTAACCTCAGATTGCACAAAGAAAGTGCGTCATAGGAAGAGCCACAAACTGTCTCCAGGCATTGTGGTTCCTCTCACCTTGGGTTCAGATAAAGAGGTCATGCTTGGAAGCAATGGGATTCAGGTACATGACTCTCCAAAAGTAGTGCCAGTGCTCAGAACAGAACTGGCCAAAAGGAACTCTTGTGATAATGCCTTAGCTTCTCTGGGTGTAACTTCTGTTCGAGAGGTTCAGGCCAAGAAGAGGAGTGAAGTGGATCATATGGATTCTAGTGATGGGAACATGATAGTAGGCCCCACACTGGTAGCAGATGCAGTATCTGGAATGAAGAGTGTGAGTCTTCCATCACTGTTTGATCCTGATGTTCCATTAACTCTGAGCAGACCTGAGTTTAAGGAAGCAGGAACTACCAATGGAGCAGTGACTAATTTCAGTGGTGGTAGTGGTGGTTTAGTGTCTGTTGTGGATAACTCTGATTGCAAATCAACATTTTCAAAAGCGGAGTCTCCTGTAGATACAGTTTTTTATATTCAGAATATTATGGAAGAAATGAGAAGTGTTCCAAATCTGCTGTCACCATTGAATCCAGGACCAGAGACAGTCAGGATCCATTGTCAGAGTATGTATTATTTGTTACTTTTGTGTTTACAAAATTTCTAGTTGTCTTCTTTGCAGGGGAAACTTGTGAGAAGGTAAGATATGCATCATTAACTTAATTTTTTCCTTAGTTGGCAAAGACTGGTCTGAGCTTTAATATGTGTGTTATATATAGTTTAAAGAAGGATTTGTGATTTTGTGAAGTCAGTATTATGATTTAAACAGATAAGTATACCATAGTTCAAGGGTCTCCAAACTACGGCCCACGGGCCACATGCGGTCCGCTATGTGATTTTATCTGGCCTGCGAAAGAATTGTGCAGAAATGCGCCAATTGAACTAATTTTCCAATGAATACTGGTAAATGTGATTCCAAGCTTATTGACCTGACATATTATACTGCAGTTCGATGGCTTAGCTATGGAAAGGTTATTTCGCGCTTCTTTCAGCTCAGGATTGAAATTGATATATTTCTTACCCAGAAAAACCACCACGAACCGCTTTTATCAGATACCAAGTGGCTTTGGAAATTAGCAGTTTTGCTGATCTGGTGAGCCATATGAACCATTTGAATTTAAAGTTGCGGGGTGAAAATAACTTAGTCTGTGATTTATTTGCACTTATCAAGGCATTCAGAGCAAAGTTGATACTTCTGGAAATCCAAGTGAAAAATTGTAACTTTGTTCATATGCTATACTGTGCAGAGTTGCATAAAAAGGGTGAAGCAGAATTTCCTTCCTCATTTGCAAATTTAGTCATTTTAGATTTGAAAGAACAATTTTGGAAACGATTTGCTGATTTGGAAATTAGATTGTTTCAAAATCCGTTTGACTGTGATGCTGCAGATGTCAAATTCAAATGGAAATTATTGAACTTCAGGAAAATTATCATATTAAAGACAAATACAAGGAAGGAAATTTGATCGAATTTTATAAATTTCTGAACTCTGAGCAATTTCCAAATTTAAAGAAATTTGCTTTTAAATTTATCTCCATTTTTGGGAAGACGTATTTGTGTGAACAAACTTTTTTCCCAGATGAAGTACATCAAGTCGAAATACAGAGCAAATTTATCCGATGAACATTTAAAGTCACTACTTGTGATTAGCGTTTCAAAATTTGAACCTCAATTTAATCAGATTTTAAGAATGCAAAAAGAGTTCCATCATTCACATTAATTGTTTTAATATAATTTGTGATGAAAATATGAGCATTTGCTGCTACTGTCTGTTGTCATTATTATAAGATAATTTATTCTCACGTACTTTGTATTTAGTTTATGAAATTCTGTGCTTTCAATAAAACTCATATACCTAGAGTTATTAATTTCTCATTTTATCCGGCCCGTTGAAAGTGCTGAATTACCTAATGTGGCCTGCGGTTCGAAAAGTTTGGAGACCCCTGCCATAGATAACCCATTTTATCTAGATCAGTAGCTTTTGGAATGCTTTCTCTCTCCTGCATTGTTCAGAGGACTTCATGAGGTTCACCAAGCATGTTTGCTCAGGTGGTAATGCCTCTGATGTGTGTTCAACATGTACAGAGTTAAAATTTCTGCTGTGATGCCAACCATCCTGACTGAGGTTCTTCACAGAGTCCCTTCAGCTGAATGCTGGGATAGTATCTTTTCCAATTCATTATTTATCAATCATCCTACCATTTGAACTATATATTCTGGGCTACTGACAGTGACATTAAATGAAAAATAAATTATTGGGGTCAAATTTATATTCTATCATAATGCTTTGAGTATGATGAAATCAAAGAGAGTGTTGAAAGTATTTGGAGACAGGGTATGAATAAAAGGGACCATGTGATGGACCTAGATACAGATAGAGGAATGATTTATTCCTGTTATTAGCCATCTCCATGCAACTTGCTTTTTAAATCCTTCAAAAGTTTTAAGCGTTAAAATCTCTCTACATCACTGGTATATGCATGTTTCGACCAACATTGGTAATCTGTAGGTGTCTGTAAAATTGCTGATGAAACTGCTGTGCTTCTGTGCATAAGTTCAGGTTTTGGTTATGCCATCTGTGTGACATGTGTTGATGTTTCTTATGGTATACATATACAGAGAGTTTTTTTTTTAACTTATTGAGCGGTTCACATTTGTACTTTTCATGATGACCAGTGCACTGCTGGCTGCGAGGTGCATACAAATTTTGACAATGAATCAACATGTCTGATGGCCAGTAATGTTTGGAATGAAGCAAAGTAATTAACTTGTGGACTGTTTGAAGGGGTTACATTTCACGGAGCCCAGTGCAGTTCATGTGTGGGAGTTTGTTTACAATTAATATTAAGATGATCAAGTGGAAGCAGTCTCACAGCCCTGTAACTGTAGTGACTCTTATCTCTTTCAGACAGACTCTGTTATCTTGTAAGACCTGATGCTTTCACAGCAACAAATGTTAACAAAATCTTCTTGGACAATCAGTCATGATCACTTTTCATGGCCCAAGACAATGTTATTAACCTTATTCTTTTAATTAAATAAGAATCTTGAATGTGTTAGCATAGAATTAAATTTTTCTTCAACTTATAGAAGCAATGAAATTGCAGTACTTGATTGTGTTCTTTATTGAGTAAATTTGCCAAACTCTGTAATCACATAAGGCTGACAACTTCACCACCATCAGTGAGCCAGTTGTCTAGAATATGTGGGAGCCTCGATGTCTCATAATCTAATGGGCCTCCACGGCCTGTTACAGGAATAGCTTTACCTTTACCTGTAATGTATCATGAAACACGGTAGGATTTTGTGAAGGAAGAATGTTGAAGGAAATGGTTGTAGCATATTTTGATGTACTATTCTGGCAATTGTATGAAGAGAGTAAGGACAACCATGAGAAATCTTGGTCAGTATGGCCCAGCCCCAACTAGATCTTGAGCTGGATATATTCTGAATGAAACAAATTAGTATAGGGTCAGTAACTTTTATACTATCTATCTATCTATACTAACTATCTTAGCTCCCACAGATGGATTAAGTTGTGCTTCTTTTATGAATCCCTTCGGAAATTGGCATAGTTGTCCGGAGATAGGGGCTAGCTCTGTCTATTGGACCCAACTGAGTAGGTTTTACCTGAAGACGGGGACAGAATCCAGTTCCCGGAACGTTGTGTTTTTTAATAGAAATTAGACTGTTTTTTAGAATAGACAAGATGATGGATAATGTCCAGCAAAATATTAATTGTAACTTTTATACTATTTTTATCCATTGCAGTTGTATTGTATATTCAGCATTTAATATATTTTCGCCATCAAATATAACATCACCTTCCATATGTTTTAACTTTCCTTAAGGATCTCATGTTACTTTGTAGTAGTTATTGAACAGTTTCATTTACAGTTAAAAGTATTTATTAAAATTATCAGAAGTGTGTTCATATACAAGTATCTCTTGTTTTACGAACACTTGATTTATGAATTTTCACTACAATGAAGCATGTTAATTTGTACCTATTTTTCACTTGACTGCACTTTTGCTACAGCAAACAACTTATGTTCATTATAAGTCTTTTTATGAAGGTGGAGAAATACACAACACATAGAGAAGGAGGGAGAAAAAGAAATTACCACCCAGATGCATCTCTGATCTTTCCAGGCTGTCCGTGTGCCTTGTAGTGATCATATAGACTCAGCTGTGCTCCTGATGTATACATTTAAGCATGCTCATTATTGCCTTGGTAGACCTGTCAGTAAATTAATATTATTTATTATTGTTACCATGCCAAAATGCAATCTATATTTGTTTTGTAGTTACAAAGATGTGTGATTGAGAGGCTTCATTCACATGATAACAGAGCTGCATCAGTACATTGTATGAAGTACGGGAAAATAAACATGAATAAAATAATACAGCTTTATTTGGAACAATAAGTATTATAAAAAGTAATACTGTCATTTTAATGCTTATTTACTATTAAAACACATGTTAGAAATACTGAGGATATTTCTGGGATTCATGAATGAGTCAGTGACTTTTACATGTAAGGTAATAAGAATATCATTTTTTGATTTATGAATTTTCACCTTATGGACAATTTTCATGAAACAAATTACCTTTGTAAATTGAGGGATTGCTGTACTTTTATAATTCATAATTTATAAATTTATTTCGGTATGTATCTTACCATTTGTTCATTGCTTCCTAGATAATGTAACAGGGAGTAGCAGTGAAGAAATAATAAGGAAGATATCATGTGTAGGGGTTTGCTGTGTGACTTCTTCAGACAGGGTTTTGGACTGGATGATTTGATTTATTGACACCTTATACATTATACTCGTGACTACATGTGATTGCGTAATTACACGTAATTAACAGTTCACTATTACACATCCACTAGGATTCTCAGTCTTCACTAGTTGTGTTCTGTCAACGGATTTATAACCATCTCACTGTAACTTCAAATAGCACATGAAGTGTTCTTTGCACAGTCTGATTCATTTCTTTCTCATTTCTGCTCAGTCACCTTTGACTGCCATCTCCAGAACTTGACCCAGTTCTTGACAGCTAACTCAAATGAACTCTCCCAACTTCTGACAACAATTAACTGCTCCCATGGGGCAGACCCCATGGAAAACACCATCTTCTCTTTTCCTGTATTGTTTTAGGCATGTTTACTGATCTTTGTATAGCAATAGATGTGTTGTTGCACACGTTGGTTCCCATGAGAATATGTTTACCAAGTCACTGCCTAGCAGTGGGTCCATATGTCACAATATGTAATTGAAGAGATTTGTAAATTATGAACTGAAAACTGTAAAAGTATATCTACAGACTTTTAATAATTTTAATGGAAAAAAAATGTTACATTGTAAATGAAAACTTTGGTAACCTTTGTTGAGAGATATGAATGTGAGCTCCCCTGAAGTTGACTAAGTAAAGGCAAAAGGTGTAGGAAGTGATATTATGCAATAAATAAGTTACATCTGATACTGAGAAAACATTAAATAAGTTAGATGAACACAGATCTCCAGCAGTGAGGGCTTTCTTCCCAACTGAGCATGTAAGTCCCACTATAGATGTGGATATGTCAGTATTTCACATGGTCATTCATTGTTTTCATTGTCTTTCAGGTGAGTCATCAATAGAAAGTATCAAGGAAGCAGGGATGCATGATGCTTCCACTCAGATGTGCGTTGAAATGTTGGATGCTGCTGCTGGAGTGGATACAATTGCTGAACCTTCCTGCCATGTAGCTGTTCAAACATGTGGTGATATTGCCTACAGAATTGCCTGTCAAACCAGCATCAACACTTGTGATGCTTGTGCTGTAACGACAGATGATATAACCATTCTGCACACTGCTAACAATGTCTCTCATCCAGAGGGCAAATTTAGTAACTTTAAATTACCAGAAAGCAAAACAACTTGCAGTATAGATAAAAAGGAAACTGCTGAAACCATCTTCTCTAGGAAAGTTAACACTGAGGCTGAAATTCAAACACAGTGTGTAACTGATTTTCCATTAGCAAGTATTGGGAAAGTAAAGATGCTCGATGCTTCCACTTCAGCATGTGTTGAAATGCTGGATGCTGCTGTTGGAGTGGATACAGTTGCTGAACCTTCATGCCATGTATCTGTTCAAACAAGTGGTGTTACTACCTATGGAATTGCCTGTCAAACTAACATTGCTGATTATGACACTTGTGATGTACAAATGGATGATGTAACCATACCTCACACTGCCAACTGTATCTCTCCTCTAGAGGACAGATTGAGTAATTGTAAATTACTGGAAGAAAAAACAAATTGCAATGTAGGCAAAAAGCAAAGTGTTGAAACCAAACTCTGCAGGAAAGTTGATGCTGAGGCTGGAATTCAAATGCAGTGTTTTTCTGACAATAGTATTCTGAGTAATGATAAATTAAAATTGTATGGGTCCTTGTTAAAAGGCGCAGAGAAAGAAAGGTTTTTCAGCCTTACCTTAAAACAGAACTCTGTGGAAAGTAAATCAAAGAATCAAAGCACTATGATTCGTTGTGATTATAAAAAACCAGAGAAGTGCTTGAGAGAGGAAGTAAAAAAATGGCAGAGTCTGGTAGCTTGGTTGTGTTCAAACAGAAGTGATGGCGGTCCTGATGAGAATTTCCCTTGTAAATCTGATGATTCTCCTATTGCTGCACCGACAGCACAGTCCAGCACCAACAAACTGCTGACACATCAGAGAATACCACTTGCTAACAAACGGCTGACACAGCATAGCACACCAGCTGCTGACAAACCCTTAACACAGCGGATCATACCAGCACCTTCTGGTTTGTTTGCAGTGGAAGATGATCCATGTTCATCAGGTTATTGTAAAAAATTTCATTCTGATGAATGGCTGATGCCAGTGGTACCTGACTTTCAGCACCATTACATGCATGTGGATCCTCTTCAATTTCAACCAAACCGTATGAATTGCAAGCTGGCCATGCCATCCATGGCTGAGCTTTCAAAGAGCTGTTGCTACAAAAATGCTGTTATTGGTGCTATTCCAAACATAAATCACCATTGTGTCTCACACACTGCCCATACATGTCAGGAAGTGAGAAATTGCTGTTGCTGTTTGTGTGTTAACACAAACCACAGTAATCATAAACCACATGAAAGAGAAGAAGTAATGCAGATATCTTGCATAAGATCAACTTCAGACAAGAAATCTGATAAGCAGACCCGGAACAGAATTATGGACACTGAGGATTCTCATGATGGTTCGGTGATAGGAGACAGCCACAAGATGCCTTCCAGAAAAATGTTCCATAAGCGGCAGAGAATTGAGTCCACATCCAGTATGGAAACAGGTAGTGAAACTGAGAACATGGGTTCAAGGAGAAGGGGAATTTATGCAGAAAAGCAGGATATCTCTGTAGATGCAGGACCAGGAAGGAAAATGGCAGTGAAACGATTATGGAAAAGAAGAAAAGTTGCTCAGATTAATGGCAGGTATTGTCAGATTAGTATGGATGAGGAAAGAAAATACAGGACTGCAAGGTCAAGAAAGAGAAGTAGATACCTGAAAGAAAATCACTTACAGCCAGATAATCAACAGCACAACAGTATATTTTCTAGGGTCCAGAGAAGAAAAAATAAACATGACCACAAGAAAGGTCTTAGAAAATGTGTATCAGAAAAAATGCTACACAAGAAGTTTCCAGTGCCCAAACTGAAACACAGGTCAAAAAATGTGGTGTGTGGACAGTTGAATGAGCATACTGATGAAAGTGGTACGTCTGCCTTTGAAGCATGCCGTAAATTTGACATTGATCAGCCAGATGCAATTGACTCAATGAAAAATTTTGAAGCTGTATCCTGCAGCACAGAGATACCAACTATTTTGCAGATTAATGTTCAACAGAAGACAGAGGCTGGAACAGAGGAAGATACGCATAAACATTTATCATGCACAGAATTGTTTGGCAGTGTATCAGATATCAGCTTGGATGAGGAGCAGCAGAGTGTCAGAACAGCAGAGCTGCAGACTGTTCATCCAGGGAAGGTGTCTGGCAGTTCAGCAAACAGACGCAAGAGAAGGGCTCCCAGTACGTCTGCTAGTCAGGTTGAAAGCAGTAGTATGGATTGTGCAAGTTTTGAAACACTAAAGTCTAAGAGAGCAAAAACATATTTTATAAGCGAGAAAAATAATGACTCAATGACCAGCAAGAATTCTGAAACAGTATCAAACATATTGTTGCATTCTGTATCAGAATCAAATTCTAAGAAACATATTACGAGAACTTGTGAAGTTCCCACAAGAATCTCCATGTCATCTGGAGAGCAGACACATTCAAATCAAGAAAATAAAATGTCTGCAGTAAATGAAAGCTGTGTGATGCCAGAACATCAAGTAAGTGCCCATAAAACAGGACAATCAGCAGGCAAATCTAATGCTTCCCGAGATGCTGGTCCACGAGGAAAACTAAGCAAGTTGGAAAAGTTGAGGAGAAAAATCACCAGAGCTAAAATGCCATCAAAGATAGCAACTCAGTTACCAGTAAAAACTGTAAAATGCAGAAAGACTCTTACACCAAGGTCTAAAGTCAATTGTGTGGGTTCAGAGTCCAACAGACCAGGAATAAAGAGCCTCTCGGAAAAGACGGGGGAAGATGAAACATCAAATTCAATTTCCAATGTTAGTAACTTATCCTACAGACCATCACATCAAAGCATACCACCGCTGCTTCTGGACAATAAACCATCTGCAAAGCATGACACCACAACACATAATGACGTGAATTTGTTTGTAAATCATAAAAATTGTGATAACTCTGTTGTTGATCACCCCGTTACTTGCAACTCAGTAACTGGTCAAATATGTTCCAGTACTAATGTAGCCAAAGAACCAGATACAAGAAAAGAAATACACACTGAAACTAATCATGCAGTAGATATGTCAAAGAGCTTTGCATCAAAAAATGCTGTTCCTAATGCAGAAATTCCAGGCTGCTTTCAGGATAGAATTACTCTGAGCAGTTATGTTACAGAAACTGTAAGTCCTGTATCTATATCAGAAATCCAAACAAATTCATATTTAACAGATGAGGCTCCTAAAACTGTCAAAGTATTAGAACTTCCAATCAATTATAAAGACATTGTTCCTGATGCAGAAATTCCAGGCTGCTTTGAGGACATAATTACTCTGAGCAGTTATGTTACAGAAACTGTAAGTCCTGTATCTATATCAGAAATCCAAACAAATTCATATTTAACAGATGAGGCTCCTAAAACTGTCAAAGTATTAGAACTTCCAATCAGTTATAAACAAAATATGCCTGAAGCAAGTCAAATTTCTGAAACTGTGGGACTTGTCACTGTACCACACATATACAGTGAAACAAGCAGCAGACTAGAAACTGTGTCAGAAGTTTGTTCACAGAATATGTCTTCTGAGACATGTCACGCAGGAATGAATGCTAGGGACGTTGAATCACCTGCCACAGTGTCTAAAATACGTGAATTAGAGGATATAATATGTCCTAAGTTTTATCAGGAATCAGTGCCCTGTCCAGTTTCACCCATTGAAGACCCTGAGATGTGTGAACCTCAGCTGAACTCAAAAGTCATTGAATCATCAGTGCCCTGTCCAGTTTCACCCATCGAAGACCCTGAGATGGGTGAGCCTCAGCTGAACTCAAAAGTCATTGAATCATTGGTAAGCACGCAGGATACAATACAGATTGCTGAGCTGCCAGTCACTGAATTGAGCGTTGACTCACCAGGGAAGCTGACAGGAAGTTTGATGCACAAGCAAACTGGCAATCATATAACTGTGATGAAAACTACAATAACTAAAAACACAGATGAGAAACTGTTTGCAGGCTGTGTACTCCAATGGGTTCTGAAGGATTATGAAGTTAAGTATAAAAAGAATCATCCAAAGAAATCCAAAACAATGATGGTTCAGCTTAAGGATAAAGGTTAGTATTAAGTGATAATCATCTCAAAATTAAAATCAGATTAAATTCAGAAAGCACATAATTTCATTGATTTTGGAACCTGATTTCTTTCTCCCCTAGAAATTTAGCTGACAATACCCTTTTTAGTGGCACATTTTGAGGAAATGTAATTTCAATATTTATTCAGAAAGAAAAAAAAATTGCAAACTTTACCCTTCTTCCTGCTTCTGTAGTGACTCATTTTGGATCCACAGAATATTTTTGTGGTTGAACTTTTGTTTAGTACTTGTCTTTTATCTTTCTCACATTACCACAAGTAGGGCTCAGAAATGCTGTATTTCCTGTATGTCACTCAATTATTAGTCTTGTCATTGTGCCAGGTAACCATCAATTTAAAACTCACTGTGTGAGAATGGAG
Organism: Cryptotermes secundus; assembly: GCF_002891405.2. Lineage (NCBI taxonomy): Eukaryota > Metazoa > Arthropoda > Insecta > Blattodea > Kalotermitidae > Cryptotermes > Cryptotermes secundus. The sequence continues at coordinate 534,815 of NW_019737096.1, read as the reverse complement.
GAATCTGAAACATTTATTACCTATTTATTTCTGTCAGCACAGCTTCTATATAGTAGATACGCTACATGTTAATTATTTACTGCACGTTTCGGCCTTTGCTGGGGTGTAATGCTACCATATACGTCCTTGTTAAAAGGTTAAATTGTTAAAATCTTAAATTTTTTTTCCAAATTCCAAAGTTCTTTTATTATAAATGTTTTTTCCTTAGATATATTTATTTTATTTTATGTTATTTTTTACGTTTTTATGATGCAGATATAGGTTTTCACAGATGGCTTGCATGTACAGAGTGGGGCGCAGAAACTTCCTTTTTGTGAAGACACATTATGAAGGGAGGGGAGGTTGCAGAAAAGTGGGGCTAGGCTCAGTGAATGCAGCAGTCGCGGAAGTTTCTGTCTAGTACCCCTCAGTAGGCAACATGAGGTGGACGAGTGAGCAGCGTGCGTTTTCTGTCAAAGCCTATTTTTTGAACAACCATTCCTACGTGGCGGTGCAGCGTGCGTTCTGTACTCACTTCGGAATTAAGCCCAGAGGTCCGGTTCCCCACCGGAAATCGATTGTTTTGTGGGTAGAGAACTTTAGGACAACCAGGAGTGTTGTGAAAAAATCATTAGGATGATAATGGACCGTTACGATGCCAGAAAATGTGGAGGTAGTTCAACAGTCGATTTTGAGATTTCCAAGACGCTCCGCTCGCAAACATGCAGTTGCCCTAAACATATCTAGTCGTTCAATGTGCCGAATTCTTCACGAACATCTTCATTTCCATCCCTATAAGATGGTTGTTGTGCAAGAATTGTCACCACGTGATTTCCAGAACCGAATAACAGCATGCGAAACGTTATTGGAAACTTTACCCCTTGACGCACTTGTTTTCTTTAGTGATGAGGCACATTTTCACCTATCCAGATATGTCAACAAGCAGAATATGCACTGTTGGAGTGGTAACAATCCCAGAGAGCTCAATGAGAGGCCACTTCACAGTGATAAGGTGACAGTATGGTGTGCATTGTGAGAGTTGGAGTTATGGGCCCTTATTTTTTTTACGAAGACACTCATGCAGTTACTGTCAATTCACAGCAGTTTGTTAACATGATTAAAAACTTTTTCGAACCAACTCTTGAAGAAATGCATCTAGGAAATGTCTGGTTCCAACAGGATGATGCCACGGCCCACACAGCCCGAGCTTCGATGACAGTTTTGGGGGCAAAGTTCCCCAGACAGCTCATCTCGCTTTGGGGTGACATCCTATGGGCAGCGCACTCACCTGATCTAACGCCCTGTGATATTTTTTTGTGGGGATACCTCAAGGCAGAGGTTTTTAAATATTGCCCCACAAACCTGCTTCAGCTGAAGAATGTTATTCGGCAGGAAGTAGCCCAAATTCCGGTGCAAATGTTGGCACGTGCAGAGGGGAACTTCAGAAAACGGTTGCATCAGTGCATAGAGAATGGTGGCCACCACCTTCAAGATATTTTGTTTAAACCTACATGATTTAAAACTTTAAAGTATGTTCTTTCATTAGCTAAACATAAATTTTGTCTATCAGCAATAATTTTTCTTTTATTCGCTTTCAAAAAAGGAAGTTTCTGCACCCCACCCTGTACTTACAATGTTGTGCAGGTTGTCATCATGTTTTTCATTGTTGATTATCTGTGTTTGGATGTGGAATTATTTTTTCTTATGGTCTGAAATGTGAACTATGTTGTTATTGCATATGTACTGGGTATCATTTTTAACTAAGTTTTTATGTGAGCATTTGTTCTTATCTTGGCATCTTGTTTTTTATTGTTTATTTTTGTGTTTGTAATGGTGGAATTCTTTCTGGTTGTTTCATTTTGTGTTCTGGTGGTGGATGATGGGTATTTCTGTTGCAGGTGTTTTTGTATGACATTGTTCTAAGGTCTATTTTGATGTCAGTGACCTAAAATGTTTTTGTGATTTGTTTCATATCCAAAATACATAAACATAATCTGTTTCTTATTTTGGGTATTTTTGTCATTGTGTTATTGGCTCTTTGTAATGTTATTGTATAGTATGTGTCTTGTTAATTTGTTTATTTGGTAGTGGTTTTGTTATAATATATATTTTATTGTATTTGTTTCCATGTGCTTATTCTTTTGACTCATCGTATATGTGTTCAGTCTGTTGATCATACAAGCTAGTAGCTGATATTTTGTGTTGGGGTGGCAGGATGTTTTATGTATTATTATGTTGCTGTTGATTTACTTCTGTAATAAAATACTGTAATGTGTTTGGCTACTGAAGACGCCGTTCAGATTGTTAATTGGTTTGTTTAACAACCTACAAGTCATAACTACAATTAATTATGACACTGTTACAGGTTTACACAGTTTACAAACCCTACACACTAATCTCTTCACAGTTTATCTTCAGTAGTCTTCACATATTTATAATGCGGGAGCTATACAAATCTTTCTGAATTACACACTCCCAATATAACTTTACTACAGCACACATAAAGTCTTGAAGTCACACAATAAGTCTTCACTGGCCGACTTTTCAGTTATCGCACACTATCACATAAAGTCTTCTAACCACGCATTCGATTAGCATTAAACAACATTCTAAAACTATTAACAATTTAATAGTAAGCATTTTAAGGAGGACATATATGGTAGCATTACACCCCAGTATATCAAACCATTAACACAAAATGTACCCATTATAAACAATGGCCAATGTAAAGGGTGAGTAGTGGAGCCAGTAGTGAATATGTGTGTACTTGATGATGGCTGAAAGGCCGAACATGTAGTAGATAATTAACATATAGTGTATCTATACAGAAGTTGTGTTGACAGAAATAAATACATTGAGAAATACAACACACATAAAACTATGTTGCAGAATTTATTTATTCCTTTAATTCACTCATTTAAATCATGTTAATACTCTATAATTTATTAAACTTTTGTTTAATAGACACCAAAACAACAAACATTTCAAAAGTTAAATGTTTGAAAACTTATAATATCAATTACATGTAAATATTGAATGTTGGTACTAATGCTACGAGGGTCGTACTGAAAGTCATGAGCAACACTTTTTTGTAAAGTAACATGATTTATTATTGACAAACCAAATACACCCCCTCAGTCTACAGACCTTTCTTTATTTTTCCACATAATCGCCACTTCTTTGTACACATTTCTCCCAGTGTTCTGGGAGTCTGAAAATTCCCCTTCTGTAAAATTCTGTTCCAGCCATCCGAAGACACTGACACACAGCTTTCTGAATTGCCTCCCTTGTTTCAAAACATTCTCCACACAGCTGATCCTTCACAAATCCAAAAAGATGGTAGTCAGAGGGTGCCAGATCAGGGCTATAGGAGGGGTGTGGAAGAACTTCCCACCCCATCTTTGCAGTTGCTTCCAATGTGACCTTTGTGGTCTTCGGTCAATAACCGCGGGACCCAAAGAGCACAAACTTTACCATAGCCCAAGCTTTCAATCATCTCCTGTACTGCACAGTGCCCTATTCCAAGTTTTCGGGCTATTGTGTCCACAGTCACATGCATGTCATCTTGAATGATCTCATCCACTCTTTCCTTGTTGCATTCAGTTGAGGCTGTTCGAGGACGACCACTCTGAGGCTCATCTTCAATGCTGGTGCTCCCATCTTTAAAATGTTTCACCCATCTTCAAACACTGCTCACACCCATGCACACACTTCCATAAGCACTCTGAATTCAGAAAGCTGTGGTTCAGTGTCTTCGGATGGCTGGAACGGAAATTTACAGAAAGGGAATTTTCAGACTCCCAGAATGCTGGGAGAAATGTGTACAAAGAAGTGGCGATTATGTGGAAAAATAAAGAAAGGTTTGTAGATTGAGGTGGTGTATTTGGTTTGTCAATAATAAAGCATGTTACTTTACAAAAAATTGTTGCTCATGACTCAGTACAACCTACATACACATATATACTGTGTCTCTTAAATCATTCTTAACAGTCACCACAAAGGATAGCTGCACATTATGAACTAGTGACATTTGGCAGCTGTAACAGGCTCTTCTGGACGTGGTGTTGAACCTTTGGTTTCCAGAAAGTACTCGGGATTTTGTGACTTGAATAACTGTTAAATTCTCAAGACAGGCTCTGCTCTGTGGGGTTAATTTGGTGTGCAGCAAGTGCATGTCCATAGATGAAATGTGAATATTTCCAAAGTCAGCATTCTGTCTCAATATCATTCTCTGTTTGTCAGACAGAAACAAATGATGGAAAACCATTTGATGGATATTATATCCTTAAAAATGTACCTTGATGGCAGAGAATCTAATTATAATATTATGATTTCAAAATATGACTGACAACTGTGATACGAATATGACAGTAGCGGTAATGAAAATCGAATGATTACCCAGTATTGTTTTAAAACCATGTTTATGTTTGTGGGTACACAGGTTTCAGGGTATCTTTCCAGAAATTATTAATACATGTTTGATTTTTACACCTTTTGTTCATTTGCGAATGTAAAATAACTCCACATTTTTAATGGAACTTAAAATACAAGGGAACTTTTCGATCAGCTGAATAGCTAAGAATTATTGAAGAAATACCCTGTGACATGAAGTTTGTAAATTATGACAGCTTCATACAGTGCTTGTATGAAAGATTTCAGTGCTCCACATTTTTCTCTTTTGTGTTGTTTGTGTAAGGTAATGCACACTTGCATGTTTAACATTGTTCTTCTTGAAGTCTGTTTATTCCATCATTGTGCTATTAATTCTCGAGAAGTTTCTGTGAATACAAAATTGAATAAATTATATATCTCTGTCTTCCAGAAGACAAGATGGCTAATGAAATGAAGCAACAAGAGAAAGTAGTATCACAAAAAGAGCTAAAACGACTGTTATCATCACGCTTCACTAATGAAAAGCTTCATGAGGTTCTACAGAAATTTAGCTGCTTCAACTCTCAGTCTGCATCAGTGGTTGTAGCAAAGTAAGTCTGAGTTTAAAATCAGTAAGGGAATTCTTATCAAGTCTGCACTGTAAGCATACAGAATTGCATGATTACAAGGCTTTTGCAGGGGCACGCAGTAACGTAGTTGGTTGAGGGGCTATGCTACAAGCCGGAAGGTCGCAGGTTCAAGTCCCGTTGAGGTCACTGGATTTTTTCAATGGACCTATTCCTTCCAGCCTCACTATGGCCCTGGGGTCGACTCAGCCTCTTAACAGAACTGAGTACCAGGAATTAAATAAATAATTTTCCTGGGGAGTAAAGCGCGGCCGGCGCGTAAGGCTGACAACCTTACCGCCATCTTTGAGCCAATTGTCTGGATAATGTGAGACCCACAACGTCTCACAACCCTATGGGCCTTCACAGCCTGGTACAGGGATAGCTTTACTTTACAAGGCTTTGGCACCCCACACCCATTTCTGTTGCACTGGTGTTCACCATATGAAACAGCTGATCATGTTTTATCTCCTGTAACACAAAACAGAAGGTCAGATTTTATCTCGCTTTAGAAGCAAGAACACACATTTACTTTGTTCACAAAGTTCAAGGAAGATATTAATGCAAGTTGGAAACTGCTTCATGTAGCGATGATGCCATTATATTTACATATAAGAAGTTTGTGACAGCTGTGTTTTCATTAACCCATTAATAATTCTGTCCCTTTTTTAGGCTATAAATGTTATTTAAAACTGTAATTCAAAACAGTAGCTATGATTAAGTTGGAGATTCTGGGAAAGCCTTATAAGAGTGGCCAAAAATATGCTTTACCCCCCCCTTCAAGAAAAATGCTTACACAATGCAGGCTGCTCAGGATGCAGACTACAAGTTAAACATGCAGCCAGCATGTAAATACGAGGGTCATATTGAAAGTCACGAGTAACAATTTTTTGTAAAGTAACATGCTTTATTTTTGAAAAACCAAATAAACCACCTCAATCTACAGACCTTTCTTCATTTTTCCACATAATTGCCACTTCTTTGTACACATTTCTAACAGCATTCTGGGGGTTTGAAAATTCCCCTTCTGTAAAATTTCGTTCCAGCCATCCAAAGACACTGACGCACTGCTTTCTGAATTGCCTCCCTTGTCTCAAAACATTGTCCACGCAGCTGATTGTTCACAAATCCGAAAAGATGGTAGTCAGAGGGTGCCAGATCAGGGCTATAGGAGGGGTGTGTAAGAACTTCCCACCCCATCTTTGCAATTGCTTCCAATGTGAGGCAAGAGGCATGGGGACGAGCGTTGTCGTGCAGGTTGATGATGTTTCGTCCCGGACGTTTATCACACAATGCACAACAGAGCCTGTGCGGCGTCTGGACATAACAAGCAGCATTGATAGTTTGCCCAAGTTCCAGGAATTTGGCCAGAATAAACCCCTCTGCATCCCAGATGACTGTGCCCATCACCTTCGCAGCTAATGGCGCTGTCTTTGCCTTCTTTTTTTATGGAGAATGCAAATGGTGCCATTCCATACTCTGCTGTTTCGTTTCAGGTTCAAAATGGTGAAACCAGCTTTCGCACCTGTCACAATACAGAGCAAAAAACCATCACCTTCATGTTGATATCTCTGCAGCATTTCTGAGATAATGGCTTTTCGCTGACTTTTGTGGTCTTCGGTCAATAACCACGGGACCCAAAGAGCACAAACTTTCCTATAGCCCAAGCTTTCAATCATCTCCTGTACTGCACTCTGCCCTATTCCAAATTTTCGGGCTGTTGTGTCCACAGTCACATGCCTGTCATCTTGAATGATCTCATNATGGAGAATGCAAATGGTGCCATTCCATACTCTGCTGTTTCGTTTCAGGTTCGAAATGGTGAAACCAGCTTTCGCACCTGTCATAATACAGAGCAAAAAACCATCACCTTCATGTTGATATCTCTGCAGCATTTCTGAGATAATGGCTTTTCGCTGACTTTTGTGGTCTTCGGTCAATAACCACGGGACCCAAAGAGCACAAACTTTCCTATAGCCCAAGCTTTCAATCATCTCCTGTACTGCACTCTGCCCTATTCCAAATTTTCGGGCTGTTGTGTCCACAGTCACATGCCTGTCATCTTGAATGATCTCATCCACTCTTTCCTTGTTGCGTTCATTTGAGGCTGTTCAAGGATGACTGCTCTGAGGCTCATCTTCGATGCTGGTGTTCCTATCTTTAAAATGTTTCACCCATCTTTGAACACTGCTCACACCCATGCACACACTTCCATAAGCATGCTGAAGTCTCTGGTGAATTTCTGCAGCAGGGATTTCCTCTTTCACAAGAAATTTGATGACAGCACGCTGGCGAAACGACATATCGTTGTTGGCCATTTTGTTGGGAGTGATACTGGTCACGTGATGCAAGCAATTGATGTCACAAGACACTCAAGGTTAACACAACAGCTGGTTCCGCCTACCACCATACTCTCTTTTGTCTGCTGTTCCCAGGTTGCATGCAAAAAAAAGTTGCTCATGACTTTCAGTACGACCTATGTACATTTTGATACAGACCCATCTAATCTTACCTGTCCTCTCGTGATGATAGCTTTGCTCTTATGTGAAGAGGAGATATCCTGAATATGCAAACTGAAATACTTGAAGTGACTGTATCTTCAGCAATGTCATTTAAGTTCCAATGTATATAATTTTGTGTTATTGCTTTTAATATGGTCAAACACATTCAAAATAATCTGTATTTTCTGCTTCTGGCACTTTTCCACTTGTACACATTACAAAACTGTTACTAGCTATTCTGTAGCAGCACACCCTTCATAATGTCATGACAACACAGGAAAATTAAGACTCTTGGCAGAATTTCGGAGCATGCTAGACAAATTGTGTGAGAAGATGTTGCAGCAAAAGAGTTCTGTTGTATTTAATGACATCAGCAATATCAACAACAATGACAACAACAATAATTCAGTTCAATTTGTGTTTATTTACGTGCAAACTTAACAGCACAGAGGCCAATAACAAAGTTGGAATGAGTACATAGAAATACAGAAATATCTGAAAAACAAAATACAAATAAGACAGTCTGTGTAATGGCAATAAATTAATAATAATTCCAAGAAAAGAAAAATTGAAGTTAGCATTAACAGGTGAGAAGAATAAAATAGGCACGTTTAGAATGGTTATTCCATTATGTGGTGAGAAAGGACAATACACATACATACACACATAGAAGTTAATAATAATAATAACCCAATTAATTCTTATTTATTTGTGTGGCATCTCAACATCCTAATTCAATTCATGTTTATTTACGTGCAACTTAACAGCAGAGGCCAATTACAAGGTTAGCATGAGCAATAATAATAATAATAATAATAATTGCAATAATAATCTAGAAAGCGAAATTCTTATTGTTATAAAAACAGCATTTTGTGTGTTTGTTCAATTGAGTAAACCAGGAATAGCTCTCACGACCATCTTATTAATGAAACATCAGTTTCAAAGAAATGTGTAGGCTTCACCACTTGTTATTTAGTCACCTTTTGCATGAGGATTTGGGGTTCATCTTAGTAAACCACTGATTTAAATGGAGCTTTTCCACACAGGCACATAAATGACTAGTAACATTCCACAGATGCTTAGAGTTGTGTGGATGAACTTTTAGTGTTATGTGAGTGTATTTTGTCTTGTCAGTGTGTCTCCTTCTACCTTCCTCCCACCCCCTATCTCTCTCTGCTGAATATATGTATAATTTTATCATACTATTGGAAGAGCCTGTTGAAAAATTCAGGAGGAAGTCTCTTACGAACTTTCCATCTCCTGTATTCCTTTCCCATTTCATTTATTTCTTGTCCTAGATGTGAAAATATGTATGAAGGCCATCCAATGATTAACGGGATCTATCAGACACAACCATCAAAGACTGGACTCACTCTTTTCTGTCTTTCAGTATGGTATGTATTCCTTTTTTTCCTGCGGTCTCATGAGGGACTGTCACTTAGCACTGTATGAATTATTTCATAATTTATCTCATTTTCCTGTATGGTCCATTTTTATTTATAGTCATCTAGTTTACAATTAACCAACTGCACTTTTAATTAGTAATATCTCAATTTTTAATATGACATAGTTTGAGGATGTAACCCTTTATTACTTGTGTTTCAATCCTGCTGACTGTGATGTCCTTAAATCATTTGTTCTAAATGCCCAAAATTCACTTCCATACTTTAATACTAGCAACATTACAACTTCGTGGAATTTATCTTGTCTGTGTTGCATTATGTTCGTTGCAGTTCTCTGTATTTCCATTAAAAGTTTTTTCTTGTGTGATTATGCTGATTTCAGGCTCATAGTAAAGTTTGTGGGTGATGATATTAAGGCCCAGTTGGATTACTCAAACAAACGCAACATCCCTCCACTGACGCCAACACAGCAATGCCTGGTGACATTGGCGTTCACATTGCAGTCACAACACCAACAGTACAAGGATTTATTGGAAACCATCTTGTTGGGCATAGAATATCAGCTGTTTAGGCTTGGACATGCACCAGATGTTAGTATTAAGTAAATGATGCATAATTAGAAACCAAAACTATACATCATTCTTTAAACCTTGTCTCGTGATCAGTACACACTTGATCAGACCTCTTAAACTTTTTAATTTGTTTCATGGATTTTCATGGATTCTCCCAGTCTCTGTTGACAGATCATGGACTAGTATTTAAAAATGGGATGTAACTACTTCCTTCCATTCACATTGCACTTCATCGTACCATTCAATGTATTGTTGTTTGTACACAGTTAATAAGGCATTGTCAAAGAAAATGTGAAACAAACAACATGAGGCTAAAGTGTGTACTAGTAAGACTTGTGCACTGCAGCTGTAATTTCTGTCCTTGTCACTAGATTGTGCGGGCATGTTCACTGGCCAGATTCTATGCAGCAGTGTGCCTGGTACAGAGAGACAGACGGCGTGTACTCACATTTTGCTATGATGCCATGTACTGCCTTAACTTCAAGGCATTCCCTCTGCTGTTCACTGTATACACTACATATCCAGATGCTCTGCCACATGCTTGTGTGGGAAAAGGTAAGGAAAGTTGCATTGGATGAAATAGTTAATTCACAGATCTTCTCAAATATTTTGGTGTGTAAAACAATTTTAGCCAAAAAAGAATTACTTGTATACCTCCATATTATGAGTAAAATGTTCAGAAGGTCATGTAACATAGGAGAGTCTAGATATTTACAGATTAAAGCAGTATAAGTCATGGATTGACATAGATTACTCAGGTTGTTAGAGCAAAGGAAGCAGGATAAATTGTGTTTGTTACAGAATGAGAACTAAATGGATGGAAACAATCTGGAAGTAAAACATGAAGCAAGATATGTCAGAATCAAAAATGGAATATTTTGAAGACAGAGTTCATGAGCTTAGAAAAAACAACAAAATATTATAGGCTTGTATAGAAATGTAAATGTATATCAGAAGGGGTGCCAATCTAGAATCAGCTTGGTGATCTGCTTGCAGATTTCCACAATATTTTGAATGGATGGAAGAATTACATCTCTTGGCTAGAGAAGGTGCATGGGGATAACAGCGTTAGGTAGCCTGAAATATGTGTGAGGGATATTCAGAAAGTAAAGATACAAGTTCAGTAAAAATGCAAGGGAATTTTTTTATGGCAGTGCTGCCATGTGAGATAGGAACCATATGACAGGGTGGAGTTCTAGCGGACACAGTCATGGCAACGTTTTGCTTGCAGTATGTGTTTATATTGGCCATGTTGATTCAAAATCCCGTCAAATGTGAGGTTCATGCAGTGATTCGATTTCTTCATGCAAAAGGAGTAATTGCTGCTGAAATTCATCACCAACTTGTTTCTGTTTACCACAAAGATGTTATGAAAAGACTGAACATGACAAAATGGTATCGTGAATTTGATGTTCATGATGAAATAAGGAGTGGAAGACCATTGTCACTGATGAAATTATCCAAAAAAGTGATGAAAACATTCGTGCTGACAGATGTTTAGCCATCGATGAACTTCAACAATGTCCAGAAGTGTCAAGAACTGTTCCTCTTGAAATTGTTACAAAAAGATTAGGCTATCAGAAACTGTGATCGCATCACCACTTCCTTCCACATCTATCCCAGTTCACCATTGATAGGTCCTTAAGTAATGTATGCAGATCATATAGTATAAGTAATTAACCAGTAAATTAATTAAAGCTTTTTGGTTCCCATGTGTTATGTCCTTTTTATTTCAGACATTTTGTTGATAATGACGATGAGCTCTCTCACTCTAATGCAAAGGACAGAACAGAACCTGTCAGACTACAAAATTGAAGCTCTCAAAAACCTTCTGCAGACACGCTATGGTTATCGTCAGTGGGCACTGACAACTGAACAGCTGATACAGCTGCTGATGGACCAGTTAAGGAATTCAGGTTTGTAACTAATCAAAGGAATAAGACAACTATAATTTTAATTTCTAGATTTTTAATAGATAAATGTGTCTTCATATTCTTGAGTATGAAAAGTATTTTTATAATTCTTAAATTTTGACATTTATGTGGACACTGTAACGCTGGGTCTACGTTACGTCAGAGGGCGTCCCCCCACCCCCTTCCTTACTACTTACCCCTTCCAATGTTCCACTTCCTGGTTCCTGTCGGCTGAGGCCCAACGCGAGTGATCCATTCTGTTGTGGGACCCTGAACTGTGCAGTCAATTCACCTTTTCTGGTCGGTATGATTGTGATTGTCGGAGACTTATTACCTCCAGGTACTTAGGTTGTATTTGTATTTGTTATTTAACCTTTAAACGACTAAAGACAACGTATGTCGTCGCAAAAATAAAGGCAGCGGTACGAATGACGCCATATGGGGTCGCACAGTCCGCGCGTGCGGACGTTATTTGAAATACATTTTTAAGGTAGAAAATAATGTCCTACTTATATAATTTTTGGCCACCATCTGCATGGAGTGTCTGTCTTCCCACCTGCGTCATCTGCTGGAATGTTGCCTTCGTGTGGAATTCTAAAAAAAATCCGGAAATGCAGAGTCCGATTTCGCACTTCACGCACTTTGTCCGGACGGTCTTTCGTTTCCCACGCGAAAAGCACACACGACACCTCAATTGCGAAGTAGAGGAAGTCGGCCAGTGATGTGGTTTGGCCTTCTATAATCGAGATATCTCCCATAAAACGGCAGGGGTTCGACCCCTGGCCGTTGATGGCGAGGTGGACCCCTTCCAGCATGTTCTGCACAAGAGCGAGACGAAATTCTCTGTGTGACAACAGGATGTAACTGTTCAGATCAAGGAGATGGAAAAATAGCTTATTTGTCCATTTCCAGGTTCGACAACAGATGCTATAACTGTTTGCCACAGTTTGCCCACAGCTCCACCTGAATAATTATTCACACTCCTCGTGCCACGCTGGTGTGGTGGTCCCCAGGTTGCCGACGAAGATTATGATGGGGTCTCCTTCGAAATAACTTTCTGATTCGCTACCTTCAACATCAGTCTCGTACCGAGTCGTTGATAGAATATTCCACACGACACTACGCCATGTACTATCAAACTTCGGCTGAACAATTCCAGGAATGAAGCTGTATTATCTCTCTGTTGATGCTACAAACGCAATTTCATAAACAAAGCTAGCATTGATCTATATATATTAGAACAGTAGGAACGTTATACAGCAGCTGAGAGCCAAGTAAGACACTGAGTTTATTTTCATTCGCCCACATCCACATTCCGAACGAGGTACGTAATTTATACAGAGATAACTCGCTAGACATTACATTAGCGGTGTTGCCCAGTGTCGTCATACGCCAGCTTGCATTCAGGGGTATCCAGAACGTATGAATTCTTCTAGGGAAACAAAGAATTAGGAAATTTCTTCTTTGGAGTCAGTGCAAAAATTTTAACATGTTTTATACAATCTGTAAATTACAATATCTGATTCTATATTCTTTTGAGAAAAAAACAGCGTTTATTTCGTTCGTTTATCACAGAAATTGCAGAAATAGGAGCAAATTTAGTAAGTGACTACAGTTTTTACGGATTTCTAATCGCGGGTATTTAAATTAATTCCGTACCGCTGCCCATAGAGGAATTTAAATGCCCATAGGATAAAGGTTAATATATTTACATATTCATTTGATATATTTGTGATAGTCTCTTTGAGTTGGTACTTCCCACCCAAGAACCAAATTTCGGTCTTCAAGACCTTTTCACGTTTCAACACAGACCTCATATTTAAAAAGTAAATAAATAAAACTTAGAGCACTTTATACGAAAATTGAAAAGGAATTTTCTCAGAAATAGCTCAAATGATTGCTTAAATCTCATCCATCTGTATCATTCTCTATGAAACACATGTTCCCATAAAATAAGCATGCACTGGAGATAGTTTGATCAATATTTTTAGTGGACTAGCTTGATAGCTTAACGAAATCACCTTGCTGTTGTGTCCCTTTTAATCTCTGAACCAAACGACCAATTTTTACAGAATTAGGTATGAACAGTGTGTCATTGGAGCCTGCCCCAACCTCATATATTTTAGTTTCTTGCAGTCATTAATAACAACATAGCAAGCATATGAATATGGGGCAATGCTGATATGTCTTTATATAGGATTCTGAATTGAACTATGGAAATAGATCTTCAAAAAAATAATCATACAACATTTGTTAGTCTTTCCTCTGCCATATTTTTCAGGCTATCGGTTTCTTCTGTTGTCAGATTCATTTGGATAAAATTTTAGAACTGAATTCATTGGTCACATATCTTTTAGCTTAAATAATTTTTGTAAGTAACTTGAAAAAATATTAATTTTTCATTCAGTATTAGTACTACAGGACAGATATATTACTACAAAAATGCCCTAAATGAATATGTGAGAAAAATGTTTCTATGTTTGGTTGTTATAATGATGGTGAACAAAGCTACTTCTTGAAGAACGCTCTCAGAATGTATAATGTATTTGCATAATATTTGATTCTCAGTCTTCATTCATTCATTCATCAGTAATCTGTCAGATGACAGGTCCACAGTCTCTTCCAAAACAGTTCCTCCACTTAATGCGATCTAGAGCTTTCTCCCTCAAATAAAAATATCCTCTTCTGTCCCCAAGGTCATCCAACATCTCCTTATGTCTTCTTCCTCGTCTTCTGGATCTTGCATACATGGTATCTCTGTTTTTGGAAAGAGACTATCCAGGAAAAGTGATGATATGGTAGTTTTTCCATTTTCTTTCGACATCGCAGTACAACAGCCGTTCAAACCACTCTGGTCACGCCTGTTGCTATACGAACTTGAACCATCTCGAGCATCATTTGCTCTGTGCTTCAAGTTGCTGCTAATGACGCTGCTTCCGGCATCAGAAGAAAATAACTTTTAATAGAAAATAATTATACAGAATATTCAGCTGTCAGTGTGCAAAAGCTCCAGCACTGATATCACTACTGTTATTATGACTTTATTGTTTCCACCCGCTGTGCAAGTAAAACACTATATTTACAAAGATGCAATACGCACAAACAAACTGATAATGTTTCAGTTCATACTAGCTGTAGAAACAAAGGTTTCTTCACTCTATCCAGCCTGTAATTCCTCAGCACGGACTACCATAGAAAACACCATTTCCAACAGTAGCGCAGTTGTTGTGTGTCGATTTATTGCTGTGGAAATATTGCTCAAATCGTTTTCATGGAAACTTGTTTTGTTTGCAAAGTGCATTATTTGGTAACAAGTCTGGTATATTTGCTTATCTCACAGTGACTGCTCTGTACACTACGTTATATAGTTCTGAGGCAGAGTGGTAAATCAGTGTTGTTCTGTCCCCATATGCCTTACATTTTTGTATGTAGAAATTTCTTTATAGTTATTCATTTATTTTCAGGTGAAACTGCTGGTTGTTCATGTTTTATGTCTATGCTTATCGTAGGTTCTTCCACCTCCATACACTCCAGAAGTAGTTGTAGTAATGACAATGGTGGCGGCGGGAGTGACAGCAGCAGTAGCAACAGTTGTAACAATAATAGTAGTAGTAATAGCAGTCTGCGTCTGCTTTACCGTTTCTCACGGTGTTGTCGCTTGCAGATTTCTTATACTTTTTCTTCTACCCTGAAGATGGGGGCGATACGTTCCTCCGAAACGTCGGTTAACACCACATATACACGGTGCCAAATCCCAGAAGACTGCTTTCTTCATAGTCACCGCCATGAAAGCCTCAAATCTTACAATAATAGTAATAGTTTTTGTGATTATAGCAGTGCTTGTGGTGGTCATAGTAATTGTGGTGGTTACTGCTATAAATACAGTTGAAATAATTAAAAGATACGTAACTCAGGATTCAGTCCTATAATCATCTGCACTTGCACCCAGCCTGATAACATAGAAGATAAATTTAATTATATTATTGTCTAAATGTAGCTTTAACATGGAATTCTAGAACTGGAAGTTTCTACAATGGAATAGTAGGCTTTATGAGTTCTGTCCAGAACTGTTTACACAACGGTTTAATAGCCATTTTATTTTCATATTGCAAATTGTTAATAAAAGCAGCATCTAAATATGACTAACAACTGAAACTCTCTCAATTATGGATACTTGTAGACTAATGATTTTCTTTATACAGATGGTCATGTGGAAGGGCTGGAGGCATCACTTATTCTTCTGGCAAAACGCATTGGCTGGGAAACGAGTTACAGGCAGCTGCTGTGTCATAACCTCATACCTTTGGTAGATGAGTGGAGAGCCCATGCAGTGAGTGATCTCACTATCAGAGAAGTGATCATCGTGATGGGTATGTTTCAAGAAGATGAATTGGTTTCAGGAGCTTTAAATGGAAGACTAAGCTCAGTTATGAGAGTGCCCTCCAACCCCTCCAATATCTTAATAATGAAGATAAATCTTAAAATGAATACAGCCTTTTTTCATGGAATAAATCTTGACCTCTTTTAGTATCCCAGTCTTTTACTTGACATTTAAAGCTCTTGTTTGCCAATTGATTTTCAGCTTTCAAGTTTTTTCCTTGTTTTGAAAGAAAAAGAGAAAGAACTGTCTCGAGCATACAGTCTTATTCAGTCAGTTTGAACCTTCCCAAGTCCTCCCCCCTCCCCAGTACACCTCTGTACATCATTATTGTCAGTTGATAATGTACCTGCATAATGTAGCCAGTATGATAGTTGAATAACATTTCCATAGCATTTAGCCCTTTGGTCAGCGTGCTTCCTTGCCACACAGCAGAAGGTTGTAGAACATGATGGAATTTTAAAATTTATGTACACAAAATACATATGCATACTTTATTTACCCCCCATTTGTATCCATATAAATGCATATGCTTGGACATCAAAACAAATGGTTCTCAGATATTTGAGGACTTAACCTATTAACAATGTAATGAGAATTCATGTTAAACCACCCACTTGCTGCCCACCATACAAACCAAGAGAACGGTATTGGAATTTTTAAATGTTCAGCTCCATGCCCAAGTAATTACATAAATAAACATACATGTGTATGGATGAATTTGTTCATGTCAGGGTCATAAAAGCATAATGCGGCATGTAGACCTGTTGCTAGGCAGTGGACGTTAAACAAAGGAGACAGCAGCTGTTGCTAAGCAGTGGCTGGCACTCAGCAATGGAAGTACTGTTGGAAGTGGTGTTTTCTATGTCGTCCGCTAAGAGGATATATCATGTGACGAACTGAGTTCACTTCAGTTAGTACAGTGGGCTGGTTGGTGAGTGAGTGAGTTAGAGGACTGCTGTGGTTCTGCTGTTGTGAGCTGTTGCTGTTAGAAACTGGTAGCTGAGGCGGGGAGATAGTTCAGGAACCCAGAGTAAGGGAAACTTTACTGTTGGAAGCCATTACGAGACGACTGGTGAAGACACAGCAGTCTGAGGAGTCTTAGTATATGCTGTAGTGAACTGCTGAGCGTGTCAGCGATAGCTCTATAGTTACTGCTGGTTATGATCTGTAAGTGGTCAGTAAATCCAATTACCAGTCAAAACTCTATCTATAGTAACTTCTACATGTGGCAGCTGGTGTCAGAAGTTGTTGGATTGGAGACTGCAGTAAGAAGCTATATCACCATACTGTTGAGATGGAACAAATGTGAACTACCTGAGAACACCTGAAAGAAGGAATGAGAATCAGCTAAGAAAAAACAGAAGCCAGTGTAAAGGAGATGAAAGCCAGCCAAGAACACCTGAAAGAAGAAATTAGAGCTGGCCCAGAACTCCTGAAAGAAGAAATGTGTAACAAGTTCTTTAGTGAGTGAGTGAGTGAGAGGACTGCTGTGATTCAGTCAATGTGAGCTGTTGCTATTAGAAGCTGGTAGCAGAGGCATGGGGATAATTTGGGAACCCAGAGTAAAGGGAACTTGCACCATTGGAAGCCATTACCACACAACGACTGATGAAGACACAGCAGCCTGAGATGACTTAGTATGTGCTGCAGTGAACTGCCAAGTATGTGAATTAGTGATAGCACTTACAAGTACTGATAGTTATGATCTGTTGAATGGTCAGTAAATCCAGTTACCAATCCAACCTCTGTCTGTAGTCACTTGTACATGTGACAGTATGTATCATAACAGTGAAGGCATCTTATTTAACAGAGAAGCATACATTGTGTTGTTTCTTACAGGTTACATTACAAGATGCTTCCCAGTTGTAGAGGCCAAAGCATGTGTACAGGCAATATTGAATCTCTTGGGCACAATATTGCTTGAACAAAATGGTAAGTAGATTATTATTGTAATATTGGTATTTGGTATTCAGTCACTCACTGCAAGTTTTTATTGAAATTTAATGTTCACAGTGTAATATTTTCGTAACAATCATGGATGCTTGAGTTTAGCAGTACATCACAGTTGCTAAGCATCTGTTTCCTCAAAAGTTGTTTGAATAATTTCTTTTTGCATATTTTGTTCGTTTGCAAATATGACATAGTTCTATATATGAATGAAAATAAAAAAGACCATGTCTTATAGACCGGATCATACGGTAAGTAGAGAAATATGTGACAGTATGATCAATGTAAGATGCAGTGGCAGGCTTCTCAGAGCATGATTATGTACATCAGTGTTCCATAAGTACATGATTCTTTTGGTCGGGTGAGTGATAGTTGACTGCTGAAAACAAACCTTGTACCATGGACTTGATTAGTCTAATAAGCAAAATCTGTTTCAGTATCAATGGAAGTGCAGGAAGCAGCTGCCTCCAGCCTGCTCCGATTGTCACGACACAACTTCTTTTATGTCAGTAGTGTGTTGGTGAAGTGGATACCTAGCAGTAGCAGTATATCAGACAGTCTTCTGACAGAAATGCTGACCTTTTTTGAGTTGAGAAACCCCAAGTGGTGGCAAACCTTCCTGAAGAGAAATCAGGTTTACGTTTAACAGTGAATGCAAGTAGTGTTGCAGTATCAAAAATTAGATTATCTGTTGTAATTTGTTTAATGGAAGAAGCTTGTTTCAGATTTTCCTTGTTTCAAGAGTGTACTTGAATTTGGGGCTGTAATAAAATCTAGAATAAATGTAAAAGTTTGGTATTTTTGGAAAATTTTAGAAAAAGTCAAATTGTAATTGTTTGCCAGTATTTACTACTTTTCATCCGTCATACCAATTAGCTCTTAACCCAATGTAAAAAAATCAGAATATAAATACTTGATCTATTCAGTAAACTGAAACTTTATTGAAATTAATGGAAATTAATAAATGTATAACACAGAGTACCAGTATCCTGATGCAAAAATATAGGTTTACTTGTCTCTCCTGCTGATTTCAAAGTGTTGAAAAACAGCAGGAGCTCAAGCATATCTTTCTTGTTTAGCTCTGAAGGAGGTTGGTACTGCAGATATGGAGAAGGCACTCCAACCATGGCTAGATTTGATGTCCAGTATGCTGAAATGGGTGATGTCACTGTGACCCTACTTGTTGAAAGAATGTTGTAATGAGCACATTTTTACCACCTGAATAAAATTAATATTCAGTTAGTTTACTTCACTCTTGGGCTTGCTTTAATTTGTCACATATTTTCCTAGTGATTCATTTGAATGGATGTCAGTCCACTCAATTGTATGCTATATGAAGGGCTTATTCTTTCATAATAATTTTATACCATTGCTCAGAAATGGGAAAGCAGTTGTAAAAATCATTTTTATTTTATACATATATGTAGTAATATTCAAATAAAAGGAACTTGTCATTGATAGTCATGACAGATGATTTTGTATTTTGAATGATTTTCCAGCTGATTAAAGCACTCTATTTTGTCCATTGCAGATGTTGCAGTATACAGTTATGTGTGTTGTGCAAGAACATGTTAACATGTTCTTCAAAATTGTAGCCATTTACTGTGAACTTCTTAAACCCTCTGTTTCATCCCAAGTGTAGATTAGGATTTCACCATTACTCATGCGGTGGCACTCAGTATTGTAGATTTACACATTTCTGCTTACTGAAAGCTACTGACTGTTCATTTTAGAAACAAGAAGACCTTTTAAAGACCAAATACTGTTATGGGATTGTCGTGTGTAGCTGTTTCTATAAATTTTCTTTCAAGGTGTCTCTTGCCATTTCTGCCTTTCTGCAGTACAGTTCACCTCCAGTAACTAGCTGCATTATTATTATATACACAGAGGTCAAGGCTAAGAAACAACTTTCAGTTGGACCTGTAAGCGTCTGCATATTTACTGTCTTGTAGGCTGGGAAGTGTATATATGACATTCAGCTTCTTTTCATATGTTTTGTTGCCACATACATTTTTCACACACAGCTTCTCTCCTGGAGACTGATTCACCTCTTTTTTTAATGTTTGTATTTTTTTTTTAAGCAGTGACTATAAAATGTAATTCAAAACAGGTTTAAATTTGTCATTTATATTAAAGTATTCATAATATGAGATGTTAGGTTCTTATGGTGATGACTATGAAGAATCGATCTGAAATGTGATACCATATAGTTTTTTAGAAGTCCACTAACAATTCAGAGGAACATACTGGCTCCATCATCAGAGTATGAAAGAATGTACAAGAGGTAGGCCCTCTTGGCCCTTGCACCGTGACCTCAGTGGTCTATTGTAGAGTAAGAGTAGATCAAGTGAGCAGCAAGCCTGCTTAACTCACTTCATCTCAGAATATGGAGGCAATACATTCGTCCACAGTGATGATGAACTTGCACAAGACTATACAGCATCACATCCTAGTGATATTTATACATTTATACGTTGCTAACTTAGGTCTCTAGGCTTCAGATGTTAACCAGTGTTGCTGAACTGGCTCCACATTTATTAAGCTAATGGTGTAAGCATTTTGTCTACCAAAGTTACGCCAGAAATGTGTGAAAAGTGTCTGTCTTATTTTTAGTTCATTGTTTTTGTCTTATTTTTAACTAGCATTTAACTTTGTATCATAGTCTTTGCTCTTGTTTTGTTGGATCTTTCTCATAATATGAAGGTGATGTTGAGGATTTTCTTTCCTTTTCTTTGGCTGATTACAAATAGCATAACTTCATAAATTGCTTATTGCACGGATATTTTCAGTCTTCTAATGAGAGCTGAGATTTGAAGCTAGATCATCTACATTTTCTTCATCAGACTCCTTAATTTTAAACTATAACAGTATTATAAATGAAATAATATTCATAGTGCTGCTGCTGCTGCTGCTACTACTACTACTACTACTACTACTACTACTACTACTACTACTACTACTACTACATGTGTAGATGTATGAAATACTTTTTGAAATCTGAATAGAACATACAGTACTGTCACGTGTTAGGTGTATAACGCGACAAATAACTTCACGCCTTATTGGATATAGCGAATTTTATTTCACACTCGCTCTTACAATCACACCATTTACAATGTCACAACACTGCTATCTGCAGTATTACAATTACTACAGCTGACTGGTTGACTGACTTCCTGACTAACTCGTAACTAACTGTTGAATAGTGTTCGCTGCTCCTTATTTAGCCCCGTTACGGACAACACAGAAAACAGTTACATAATAGGCACCACTGTTGCATAATGTCATGTTTACCGACTGCCTAGGAACAGTCGTTGCACAGACTCCCTGCCGTGTTTACAAAGATGTTGCTGGGCAGCGCTGCCGGGAGTTGTTTACAGCTACGTAGCAACTGTGGCATACCGTATTATGTCACTGCAGGGAAAGTGGTGTCTACCAAGCGTTGCACACTGGTGGACGGAGTGGGGGTATGTGATGTCACTCGCGAGATCACAGAGTTCACGCGACCCCCACCTCCCACTACGCCATCCACGTCACAGTACTTCAAGCCACTAGGAACATGAATAAGTCAGAAATGTATTTTTATTATACAACTTTCATACTGATAAGCTGAGATAGTTCCTCATTTGTAAATAACATAATAATAATAATAATGATGCTCATCTTATGGATAGTTAGTACAATTTTAGAAGAAGAACAGAAATTTTGTATTTAATGTGGTCATTGAGCCATGGGTTTTCTATGATCATTGCTTGTAGTTTGGACTAGATATATTTGTAAATGTATAGTTTTAGCACAAAAGATAGAGATTAATATTTAACTGTGATCATCAGTAGCTTTCTATTTCTCTCTTTTTATTACAAATGATAAAACAGTTCCGTCCAGTGTGACTTTTTTTTTACTACTTCACTTCTTAGCACCCTAACATGTTTCAGTCCCTGTAGACCATCATCAGAGGGAACATCAATACTTTTAGAAACTACTATTACATTGGGTGTTTTGATTTTTAAAATACATAAATATACAATATTTGTAATTACACATTATACAAAATCCCGATTTCTTACAACTACAGCAACTGTCCTTGATGCATTAAAGTTTTTTTTTTTAACTTTTTGTTATTTAAGTTAAAATTTCTTTAACCGAATAGGTTCATGTCCCTTGTCCTTTCGTTTTTCTTGATGGGGCAAAATTTGTGCCGCCTGTCTTTCTTGGGAAGGTAGTTCTTGTTGTTGTCATATGTTTGTTCATAGCATGATGTGTTGTTTTGTTTTGTTGTAGTTCTTGTTGTCGTCCTATGTTCGTAGTGTGCTGTGTTGTTTTGTTTTGTTGTAGTTCTTGTTCGATGTTTGCTCGTAGCGTGCTGTGTTGTTTTGTTTTAAAAACAACACAGCATGCTATGAACAAACATAGGACGACAACAAGAACTACCTTCCCAAAAAAGACAGGTGGCACAGGTTCAGCCCCGTCAAGAAAAACAAAAGGACAAGGGACATGAACCTATTCAATTAAAGAAATTTTAACTTAAATAACAAAAGTTTTTAAAAAAGAAACTTTAATGCATCAAGGACAGTTGCTGTAGTTGTAAGAAATTTGGATTTTGTATAATGTGTATATTACAAATATTGTATATTTATGTATTTTAAAAATCAAAACACCCAATGTAATAGTAGTTTCTAAAAGTATTGATGTTCCCTCCGTTGATGGTCTATAGGGACCAAAATATGTTAGGGTGCTAAGAAGTGAAGTAGTAAAAGCTTCAAGTCACACTGGACAGAATTGTTTTATCATTTTTAATATTGTTAGTGTGATGGACCAGAATGAAACAAATCAAATTCTCTTTTTTATATACGCAGTGGTTTCTCTTTTCCAAGGTCACATTGTTTTGTGTTAGTGAATACAGGCTATAATTTGAGATTTCACAAGTTCCTTTGCTGCAGTGTTCTTGAATAAAGAAGAAAGAAGTCTGTATCTTTTCAACTTATTTATTTAATCTAGTGCCAGTACTGACATTTGCAGTACATATTACATGTCATTGGTTGCATCCTGTTGTGTGTTCGAGATATATGTATGAATTAGTTTAACTACCGATATGGATCCATACCAGTGCAATGTGTCATATTATATACTAACAGATAAAATTTACCTCAAGTTGGTATTACAATTAAAATAGAAGATACAAAATAATGTCTTCTATTTTAATTGTAATTATTGTAATTGTAAGTATTACAATTAAAATAGAAGATACAAAATAATGTCTTCTATTTTAATTGTAATTATTGTAATTGTAAGTATTACAATTAAAATAGAAGATACAAAATAATGTCTTCTATTTTAATTGTAATTATTGTAATTGTAAGTATTACAATTAAAATAGAAGATACAAAATAATATCTTCTATTTTAATTGTAATACTTACCAACTTGAGGCAAATTTTAACTGCTAATATGTAATATGACACATTGCACTGGTATGGATCCATATCGGTAGTTCAATAACAAAACATGTTCCTCTATATAACTGCCCAGTGATAGTCTTGTATGACCAAAACATGTAGCAGGATTAGAAAGTTGAATTGTAAAACATTAAAAGCGAGTATATTTGTTGTGTTGACAGTTAACCTAATTCTTATATACATATGACGTGAATTTATTTGGGTTTGTTATGGCGGATATCTTATCTAAGCACAGT
The DNA here is from genome assembly GCF_002891405.2 of Cryptotermes secundus. Lineage (NCBI taxonomy): Eukaryota > Metazoa > Arthropoda > Insecta > Blattodea > Kalotermitidae > Cryptotermes > Cryptotermes secundus. Next base: position 511,431 of record NW_019737096.1, on the reverse strand, counting down.
ACACTCAGTACGCAAATTTAAGGTGACCTTTTATTTTCAGTTGTTTCTTCTTCCTCCTCCTCTATCCATTTATGTCAGTTACCAAGCAGTCCTCTCTCTTATGTATAATTCATTAACTAGAAACTCTTGCCAATTCCGTCCTTTTTCATCTTCTTGTACCTGATCCAGCAGCTAATTTCTGTCAGCTTTCTTGTTGCCAGTTGGAGTTGCAATCCTTTTCTTTTCAGATGTTCAAATCATTTTAATTTCTTGTCTTCTAACTCATTTTATCACTCTTATATTTATTTCTGTTTCTAATGTTATACCTCCTAGTATTCCTGCCAGTGCTAAACATGAATTTCTTACCCATGGATTTCACCCTATTCATATTAGAGTGATGTAAAATGTGTTCTCTGTATTGTAGTTTTATCATTCATTCATCTGTAATCTGTCAAGATGACAGGTCCACAGTCTCTTCCAAAACAGTTCTTCCACTTGATGCAATCTAGAGCTTTCTCCTTCAAATGAAAATATCCTCTTCTGTCCCCAAGGTCATCCAGCATCTTCTTATGTCTTCTTCCTCGTCTTCTGGTCGCTTCTATCCGCCCCTCTATCTTTCCTTCAATAAATTCTTTTAGAAGGCAGTTACCGCATAAGATATGACCAATCCAATTAGCCTTCCATTTTCTTATTTCGTGTAGGATATTCCTCTGCTCACTGACTCTAAATAACACTACTTCATTTCTCACATAATTGGTCCAACTGATCTTCTCCATCCTTCTCCAACACCACATTTCGAAGCTCTCCAGGTGTTTCTGATCTACTGCCCTAAGTGTCCAAGTTTCAGCCCCATATAAAGCAATGCTCCAAGTGTAGCATTTCACTAGTTTCTCAAATTTAAGTCCAATTTGCTGGTAAAAAGATTCTTCTTCTTGCTAAATGCAGCTTTTGCCATGGCAATCCTAGATTTAATTTCACACATACACCTTCCATCATCTGTTAACAAGCTACCCAAATATTTAAAACATTTC
>NW_019737096.1:500241-510409 GCF_002891405.2 Cryptotermes secundus | reverse complement strand
CTTCCTTAGCCATTAACACAAGGTCATTTGCATATTTCACAGTTTGAATAATTTGCCCTCCTAATTTGAAGTCTCCAGGCCCATCCAGAGCTTCTTGGGTAAGGCATTAGCTGTACAAGTTGAACAAAATTGGTGATAAACAGCATCGTTGTCTGACCCCTCTTCCAATCTTCACACTTCTTGTCTCCCTTCTGTCCAGTTGCACTCTAACTTTCTGACCCATGTACAATTTACTAATCAATCTTCTTTCACGCCAATCGATACCTGTTTCCTTTAGGATCTGCATTAATTTGGTCCAATTTACACGGTCAAATGCCTTCTGCCAGTCTATAGAGCAAGCACACAGTTCTTCATCTATCTCTCATCATTCCAATTGCATCCCTGGTTCCTTTTCCTCTTCTAAATCCAAACTGATCTTCTCCAAGTACATCCTCTATTTTCCTTTCAATTCTTCTTTTAAGTATCTTTGCTATTATCTTTGCTGTATGTGCAATAAGACTTATTGTGCGATGGTCGCTGCATTTTGTAGCTTTTGTCTTTTTCTTTAAGGCAATCATTGTAACTTCTGTAAAGTCCTTGGGCCACTCTCCACTTTCATATATGGTGTTCATTAGTTTTGTCAGTGTTTTCAAACCACCTTCTCCCAGTAACTTGAGCACATCTCCAGGTACATCATCATCTCCTGTAGCCTTTCCCTTCCTCATTTCCTTGATAGCTTTTTCCACCTCACTTTGTAAAATATATGGTCCTTTCTTGTCTGTATCTACTTCTTCTTCGGGTTCCACTTCCAAGGTTTCTGGCCGATTAGGTCGATCGTATAGTTCTGCAATATAATCTTCCCAAATTTTCAGCACTTGCCTCTGATCTTCTATTCTATTCCCCTGGGAGTCTTCGATGCCAATATTTTGAATCCATGGTTCTCTTTCCATCCTAGTTCTTTTGTCTTCATGTACATCAAATCATAACGTCCTGTTCTTTGAAATTCTATAATCTCATTACATATCTTCTCAAGATATTCCTTTTTGGCCCTGTATGTGGCTCTATGATTCTTTTGGCATTTAAGACTGAAGAGTTCATTGCTGATTTTTCATTATGCAAATATTTCTGTCATCTGCTGTTACAGGATTTTATACCATGGATAAGCCTTTAAACATTGATCACAATTTTGGAATGCTGTTTATAATTATATTGAAGGAATCTTAGTCAATGTAACACTTATTGTTAAACACAGATTATTGCAGAAACTGTTTAAAATTGTGCAACCATAACAGGAATGTACAATTTGTCATAACTTGAGGCATACACCAGGAGTTATGTTATTCCTTATCTTAGGACAATTGTCATTCATTCTGCTGAGGGAACTGGTGAAGAAAGGACAAAGTGACCATACTTTGTCTTAGGATAGACACCAGTTCATTTTGTTCTTATTAAAATGAGGGTACCACTGTGTATGTTATGTGATTTATATTGTGATTGTGGTATACTTATTTGTACAAGTGTGCCAGTATATTGTAAATAACTTATGTGACAACTCTTGTAAAATTTGTAGCTGAAAGTATGTTACGTGTAAAGTACAGGCAAAATTTGTAAAAAGAAAGTACTTCGAGTACAGATTAGAAATATTGTGTTTCAGATGCAATAAATCTGTATTCTGTTACCAACATTATGTCTCTGTTACAAAAAATAAAGCAAAAACTATATCCTCTTGTGCACACAAATATTTGTGCTCCAGACATTCATTATTGCTTGTCATCAGTTTTTTATATTTCATTTGAAGCATGAAAAAATATAAAAGTGACTCAAGTTGTCTAAGGAGGAAGGAAGATGCTGCTTTTCAATTTCACCACTTATAAACTGTCTGAGCAACATCTTTTAAATATAATTTCAGTTTCATATTTTGACACGCGAACATCACCCCTGAAAATTCCCACTTTAGTACCCTGTTTCTGATCAAACCCACTTCATGCACTTCAAACCCGAAGATGGAATGGATTGCACCTCCGAAACGTTGGTTGACCCACCATGGACTGCACGCGATTATATCCTGAGAGATACAACTTCTCATAACTGCCCCTGTGAGAACCCCAAATTAAGGTTTTAATTTATATAAAAAAAAGGTAAAGTTGTCAGTGTACTTCATTAAGCAAGTACTACGCCCTGAAGGCGTATAGGGGAATGGATGTATAGACCGTTTTCTTGACCTCGGCACTAGTTGGAGGTGAGTGGTCAGCTTCACGCCCCTGCTGCTTTACCCCCGGGGAAAGAGTCCCTGGTACCCATTGGATAGGAGTTTGTGTGGGCCACAGAGTCGGTCTGAAAGACATAAGAAGTGAAAATTCTTGCCCCACCGGGACTCGAACTCCGATCCCAAGGTCGTCCAGCCAATCGCTATCCCCACTCATTTCAATATATATGAACTGTAATATCCCTGCTTCCAATTATACGTAAATTTCGGGCCCATCAGAACATTCACCGATGCGAGACGTAGAAAAACGCATTTCACCAAAACTCGAGATAGAACGGACTCGCAGATAAAATACATCGCCCATCCCACTAATCCGTAAGCTTGCATGAATAAAAAAATAGCATAAACGTTCAAGGTGCCTTGGCGGTTGATTTAAACATGAAGTTGGGACGGGATCAATTCTGGTCAAATTATTATGTTTGTAGGAATGTAGATTTTACTTTGAAATTTTATATTATATAGGCGTCTCTCCTGTGATGTGGTACAAAATGCAAATGGCCGAAGCAATTATATAGTGATTCAGAAGCACATGATCGTACATGATGCAATTAATGAACAGCCATTATGACCTTGATGTTTGTAACGGTTGAAGCGATCAGTGAGAGAAAATAAATAGTGCTTAGCCTTTGTAATAACTTACGACGAAGGGAATATAATAATACATGTAGGAACTCTGTATTAAAAATTTTCACTTAAGATGTTTAATATTTTTGGAAAAAAGCTTACAGTCGAAGGTAGATGTTTGAGGTTATGTTGTTTGGTTAGACTCCGTATAATAGTTTATTTATGACATTGAAGGTAAACAGATGTTTATGTATAAAATTTGTTTTATTTATGTGCTGACACTATCTTGTAGAACAGCAACGCGAAACTGAGAGATCACTCAGAAAAGTTGGGCGCGACATAGAACGTGACAGGAGAGGACTGGAACGAGAAGAAAAGAAATTAGTAAGTTTCAAAATGTTTGGTATGCCTGTTGGCTCTAATAAAATACTGTAACACTAAGAATTACATATTTACTTTTAATTTGGTAAGATGAAAGATATATTTGTAACCACATTCTAATGGGAATAAATCATATATGGTATACTCTTTTAATTGTATTCACTTAAGAGAATCAAAGTCAAGATAGATTTTGTATGATATCGGAACAAGTATATCCCATCCAACAGTTCTAGCTTAACTCTATTATAATAGCTTCGGTATGTTTATGAATTACATTTAAAGGTTCCAATACAGATCTTCTATGGAAAAGATTTGATGTTTTCTTAGCGGTGGCTATGAAGAGTTCTGTCTTCGGGGATACAACTCTGTATAGGCAATTGAACAGCATTGAAGATGGAGGTGACATGTTCTTTCAAAACAGTGGTTTACTTTCAGCATATTTTAAGGCATTATGTTCTAGGAGGTAAAACTCTTCGTTCTATGGAAAAACTGACACTTAGTACTCCAGACTGTTCAATTCACTTCAATTCAATTTATTTTTGTTCATCAGATCTACATTTGGCGATGGCGCCTCCAGATATAGAACTCGTCAAAGCCCAAGTTACAATAAAATTAATCCAGAGGACAACGTCCTAAAGATATTACAACATATATTTCCAAACATTGTAGCAATAACTGTTGATACAGTGATTGATAGAATGTTATAATTAAATACAACATGCATATAACACTTGCATTGCAACTTATTATCATAATAAAATACATATTAACATTGTCTATAATAGAGAAAAAGCATATCTAAAGAATTATAGGTATCCTACAATAAATTTTTAAAAATGACTAATGTTGTTTTATTTGTCTGTAATTAACACAATCATCCCTTGTTTTCCATTCACAATACTCATCTAAAGAATAAAAAGAGCCCACCTGCAAAAATTTTTTAAGGAATATTTGAATTTATTTATATCTTGCAATAAATTTTTTATACTATGTGGTAATTTATTAAATATTCTAATCCTAGTGTAAGATACTCCCTTTTGAGCCTGGTTGATTTATAAGTTGGATAATGTAGTTCGAATCTTTGTCTCGTATAAATGTTATGAATATCTGAATTTGCAAAATACAGTCCATGTTTTTAACTATGAAGACTGATATTGAAAATATATAGTGTGAATAAAATGGTAGAATGTTTAATTTTTTAAATAGAGGCCGACAAGTGTCACTATTTCCTGCTTTCATTATTACCCTAATTATTCTTTTTTGAATTTTAAATATATGGGTACTATATGTTGAATTTCCCCAGAATATTATGCCATATGACATTATAGAATGAACGTAGGCATTATACATCATCAATAAGCTCTCTAGGGACAATATTGAGACTAAAACTCTTATAGCATAACAAGCCGAGCTCAGTTTGCTGGCTGTTTGTTTGATATGTTCCTTCCATGTTAAAGTACTATCAATTGTCAATCCAAGGAATTTCAAAGTATTCATATTATTAATTTGGTTATCACCATGTTTAATATTTAAGTTTATTTGTGCATTTGGTTTTGTTAAAACTGGACACAACTCGTTTTAGTTAAATTCAAAATTAACGAGTTTATAGAGAACCATCTATTGATTGATTCAAGAGTTTCTTTTAGGACGATGTCAGGTTCTTTAAGATTTGACATGCAGCACAGTATGCTGGTGTCATCAGCGAATAAAATTGGTTTTGATTCTTTATTTATTATATTTGGCAAATCATTAATATACGAGTATATCAAAAAGAGCAATGGCCCCAGAACAGAGCCCTGAGGGACACCCTGTTTTACACTTTGCCACTCTGATATACCACTTGTAATATTGCTATTTAGTACTGTTCTTTGCTGTCTATCCCTCAAATGAGTTTTAATTAACTTCCCTGCTTAACTGTCATGTAATTCATCAACCAGTCTTGGGCCCACCGGTTATACACCCATCAGTCATTAGCTCTGGGAACTTCCCTTCCCATTAAGCTGTCTGCTTGTGACAACCAAACAGTATTCAGTGATGTCACACAGTAGAAAAAATAGTATTGCTACTTTTAGTGTCCCACATATACTACTTCCTGATATAGTTTTAGTGGTTAGGTTTTGCTTATTTTTATTTCATCTGGGTTGGAGGTTGGACACAAGGCTGATGACCTTTCTCTGTAAAAAAAATTGTTTTTGCAAAATCCAAAGACTTGAAATGTCTGGGGACGTAAGGAAGACTGTGGCTCAAAAGGGGGTGTTTTGCTGCTGCTGACGGTGACAGTGACAATGACCACAATGATATGATCCATGTTTAATCATTGCCTGAAACGTATTTGGTTGACAAACTACATACAGCTGAGACCTCCTTGAGAGGCCATCAGTTTCTCAGTCACTCAAATTCTCAGCATTTTGTGGAACCTACAGCTTCATTACCATGCTCAGAAGAGCCCACCACTGGCCCCTGTCATGAGCCAGATGAATCCAGCCCATAACTCCATTCTGTTTCTCCAAGATCCATTTTAATGTTATTCTCATCTACATCAAGGTCGGCTAGTGGTTCATTCATTAAGATTTTCCTACAAAAACGCTGTATGCACTGCTCTTTGCTCCCATGCATGCTACATGCACTGCACATCTCATCCTCCTTGATTAGATCATTTTAATTATATTTGGCAAAGAGTAGAAGTTATGAAGCTTCTCATTATGCAATCTTCCCCAATCACCTACCATTTCGTCCCTCTTTGGTCCAAGTATTATCCTGAGCAACCTGTTCCCAAGTACCTTTAGTCTTTGTTCTTCTCTTAATGTCAGAGACAAAGTTTCACATCCATAGAAAACTACAGGCAAATTTAAAGATTTGTATGTTTTATTTCTTACGTTCTTTTGGCAGAAGATGAGAAGACAGAGGTTTTGAACTGAATGGTAGCAAGCATTATCCTAATTCAATCTACTCTTAATTTTGAAGAATGCCATCTTCTGGGATGTGGCTCCATATAGATCTTGTGTGAATGGCGCCACATCTCAGAAGATGGCATTCTTCATAGTCACCGCAGTGAAAACCTCAAATCCTCTTAATTTTCTCATAAATAAAATTCCGATTTGTTACTGTTGTTCCAAAATATCTGAACTGTGCAGCATTTTCTAAGAATATGTTATCTGTCATTATGTTACAATTTTGCCTTGCAGTCTGGTGATGAGCCATCATGTACATAGTTTCGTCTGTGTTTTTCTTTGTGGTATTCATGTTAGTCCCCAACAAATTACCATGATCAACATAGACCAGCAGCTGATGTGTCCCATTGAGATCTACCTGTTTTTTTTGACCTCCCTAACGGCATTATTCTAAAGCAAAGTTGAAAAGCAATGGCAGTAAAGCGTCTCCTTGTTTCAGACCATTTTTAGTAGGAAACATCTCAAATATTCACCTACATGTACTTTATCACAGGTCTCATTTAAACATCTATTAAAAAGCTTAACTAGTTTCATGGATATATCAATTTGAGTGAGAATAGTGTATGATACTTCCCTCGTAGCTGAATAATAGGCTTTTTTGAAACCTGTAAGTAACTGATGTAATGTCTCATTATGTTCCTACTTTTTCCCATTGTGTGATGTATGCAAGTAATGTGGTCAGCAATTCCTGTACTATGTCAAAAATGACATCCAAAAAGATGGTATGCCTCAGTAACAGTACAGTCAGTCTCATCATCATCCTTGTAAATGGGTACAATAACAGACTCCTCCCACTCCTGAGGCAATTCTTCCTTATTCAAAATAAAAAGAATGAGTTGGTGTATTCCAGAGCCTAATGTTTCACCTCCTGCTTGAATCAGTTCTGCCAGAATTTGATCACTACGTGGAAATTTATATCTTTAAAATGTTCAATAGCAGTCTCAGTCTCAAAAGGATTAGGATTGGTTGCTATGTATGAATTTCCATAAGCCTGTATCGTTAACCCAATGTACATTAAATGGCTGAAAAAAGTAATTCTTTCATCTTTCAAAATGTTCTGGGACTCTACAAACAGATCATTTTTTTCATTCATTACCAAGTTAGTTCTAGGTCAGTAACGTTCTTAAATTCATTTCTGTCTCCATATAAGTCTCTGATGATCTTATCCTTGCTGTTTGTTGCAAGCTCATGGATTTTTGTCCTCTACGTTCCCTCTTTTGCTACTGAAATGTCAACTGGCTTCATGTCCTGCATTATTCAGATAGCCCATTTATTTGGTTTGGATTCTGTGACCACTGCAGTTTCATTTAATGCTATAGTTTTTAACTTTCTTAATCAAACCATGACTTATGGTGCTTCAATTCATAATAACCTAGACTGTCCTCGGCTGAAATTTGATCCTCTCTCCAATAGTTTTCCTAGCTCTGTTGATGTCCAAATTCATATCTAAATTTTCCAAAGGTGTCACTCTGAAATTTTAAATAGATACTGTTATTTTATTGTTTGCCTTGTTTGGCTTCTTGAGATGCGTATCTCCATATCAATCTTTTGAATTAGTTGTTTACTTACTGACAGTTTCTCCCTGACTTTTGAAATCACCAGAGAGTGCTCAGTATCACTGTCAGCTAGATCGCACCATAGCTCAAGCGGTTAGTCGCTGGCTTCCCACAGCGGCGGTCCGGGTTCGATCTCGGGTCTGGTCAAGTGGGATTTGTGGTCGTCAAAGTGGCGCTGGGGCGGGTTTTCTCCGAGTACTTCGGTTTCCCCCGCCAATCTTCATTCCACCAAATTCTCCATCATAATCACCCAGGGCATGCTAGAATAAGCCAATCAGTGGCCGCCGTGTCGAGTGGACCCAATTGGACCCACTAAGTGAAATCTCAGTCAGCTCCTCTGAAAGATCAGACATCTGATATACTTGAATGCTGTCTGTTCTCTGTCAGAATGTGATCAATCTGATTCTGTGTTTTCCCGTCAGATACAAGTGAATGCTGTTATTTGGGAACATTGTACTCTTGAAAGTTCAATTTTTTTTTGGATGTGGTCAAGTATACTACACTGACACCATGATCATTACTAATTTCATGTAAACTCTCGTTCCCAGTTGTCAGTTTGAAAATATGTTCACTGCCCCTTTTGGTATTGAAATCTTAAAAAAAAAAAAAATGGCACTGAAGGAATTGATCAAATACACACTCTAGTTCCTTGTAGAAGTTGTCCTTTGTATTATGAGTTTCATCCTCCATTGGAGCATGCACATTCAGAACAATAATATCACACCAGCGACTCCTTTGTATCGTATGACATCCTGTCAGTAGCAAACTCTACCCTTTTAATTGCTGATATGATTCCCTTATATATAAAAAAAGCCTCTTCCTAATTCCTGATCCTTATTTACATTTCTGTATCCCCTGTTGATCCAGTCCCATCTCCTGTACTTCTACTAAATCTGACTTATACTTTGCTAATTCTCTTTGAACTGTTGTCAGTGAACCTGTCCATAGATTGACTGCTTACATTCTACCTTCCAAATCTTATATCCATTCTCCATTGATTAGGTTATTCCAAAGAATTTGTTGAAGTCCAAGGCCCTGTGTAACATTTTGTAACAAGGTAGTTTTTATGGTGAGGAGTTCTTTGCACCATGCCCAACCTCCAGTCTGGAGGATCATCCCTTGTCAGCTCTACTCCTCTGATTATTAAATATGTTAATAGCTCCTGTCCATATCTGGAGACCGTTTTCTCCATCTGCAAACAGAGGATGTGCCATGGCATGGTGACAAGGGACCCACTTGTCATGGAATGTATTTCTCATACGATTTATAAGTGCTTTTCTTTGAATGGGTACTTACATTATTAGCTGTTGCACTCACAGCTTGTGAGTAAAATTACATGACTTCAGTCTGTCTAATGTGTCAGCCTACATCACTAGTGTGAGCTTCAGTGAATGTCCTCATATAGGGTAATCTGTTAAGAAAATGAAAATTTGGGTGGGCAAAGCTAAGTTGTCTAACAGATTATAATTTGAGCCTGATTTGTCCATTAATGTTTATGTCTGTTGTATACACTATGCAGTTGTCATTAATGTTCCCACTTGTGATATACTGTATGCTTTTCCATTCTTTCCTTTAATGGTGCCATCATAGTCTTGATTGAAACAACTGAGACTAAATCGATAATGAAATTGTTCGAATTTTGTTGTATCACATCTTCACACATTATTCATTACCCCTCTGCCACAAAGAACTAGCAAGTTATAGGTTAGTGAATTTGTTCACTTCTACAGTTTCTTTCAAGTCTTATTAACTCTAATTGTACTAATGTTATTTCCTTTTCTAGGAATTGGAAATTAAGAAGTTGGCAAGGGAAGGCAACAATGAAGGATGTAAAGTTCTAGCAAAGCAACTTGTACAGTTGAGGAAACAAAAAACAAGGACATATTCTGCAGGTAGTAAGGTATGAGACATATGTTTCCACATCGTGGTTGGTATATCCTGTGGGTCAGTTGATCTGCAGTTCAGCGCACAGTGTCTGGGAGAACCATCTTGTAGAGAGTAGATTGGAAAGTTACTGTCATAAATTTATTTCTGTTGTATCATACATAAATCCACAAAAACATTCAGCATTTTAGTTCACAATAAACTCACTTTTCCTTATAATTGCCCTGCACATTGAGACATTTATTGCGTCTATTCACTGATTTTTTAATGCCATCTTGGAAGAACTGTGTACTCTTTGCCCAGACTTAGGTCCTTGTAGCCTTCATGACTTCAAAACCTGATTTGAATTGACATCCTCTAAAGCATCTCTTCATTGACCAGGACAGGTGGTAGTCACTTGGTGAGAGATAGGGACTGTACAGTGGATGTTGCAGAAGCTTCCAACCAAACTTTTGCGGGCAATAAACTATTCATGAAAGTGACTTCAGCATTTGCCCTCATATAATTTACTTATATATATATTTATATATATATATTCATCATTCTATCAAGACGACAGGTCCACAGTCTCTTCCAAAACAGTTCCT
>NW_019737096.1:466895-500046 GCF_002891405.2 Cryptotermes secundus | reverse complement strand
TATATATATATATATATATATATATATATATATATATATATACTACTTCCTCAATTTTTGTGTAAATGTGTAATAATTTCAAGACTGTGGTTGGTCAGCCTCTTCTAATGATATGAAAGGAAAACCGAAAACAAGTGGTGCAGAACAGTGAGCATTGAACTTTTTTGACATGTATTGTGGAAATACCTGCCTAATTAAGAAATCCAAAGGCCGCGCCATAGCTCAAGCGGTTAGTCGCTGGCTTCCCACCGCGGTGGCCTGGGTTCAGTCCCGGGTCTGGTCAAGTGGGATTTGTGGTGGACAGAGTGGCGCTGGGGCAGGTTTTCTCCAAGTACTTCGGTTTCCCCTGCCAATCTTCATTCCACCAATTGCTCCACAATTACCCTCGCCTATCATCTGGGGCTGGTACAATAGGCCAGAAGTGGTCGAAGTACAAGGGACTTAGTCCCACCCCACTAACAATAAAAAAAATCCAAAAAGGAGGGGAATTAATTTACCATCTAGATAAAATGTAGGTGAATGCAGGTCACAGCCAGGGAAAGTATCGAAAGATGAAATGAGACATGTAGTAAACAAACGTTTGTCACGTGGTTGTTCCCTTAATCAAGGGGAAAAGGTTCACATTCTCCACATAGGAAGTGAAAGTTAGGGATGGTAAAATGTATGAGAGGTTATTCCTTGGCATTCTTCCAGAACTTGACATGACTGTATTAGGCTGTGTGCCATATTTCTCTGTTAAAGAAGAAAGAATGCCCAACAGATCCTGAAGGCAGACATTCAAAAATGGCTAGACATTAGGATCATTAACTGTAATCCTAACTCTGTAAAATTAGAATATGATTCAGTACCACAGCATCCTTGTGTTGTTTGTAATGCAGTAAAATGTGGAAGGCAGTGTTAAGATTTGCACCCTGTTGCTGTTCTAGAAACCTTTTAAAACTTATGTGATAATAATAATGAAATAATGCTGAGTTGACAATTGCCGAAATAAGAGAACACCTACTTGAAGGAATACAGAGTGTTACAGCTGACTGCTAGTATTCATGTGTTCAGTACATTATTTATTTATTTATTATTTGTAATTTATTTACTTATGCTGTCAGTAAGTCAGGCTGTAAGCATCAAACGATTGGATGATAGTGAATAATCAGTTAGGAAAGCATGTAGACAGGAGTAGTCATGGTCTGAGTTAAGATACTCTTGTGAAAAATCCTCAGAATAATAGATATCCTAGCTGAGGTTTGAACGAAACACCTCATGAATATAAATCAGAAACATTATCATTTGCGACAAGTCGCTCTGTCAGTATGTTATCAAAACTGAAGAAGTGAACTTCTGGAAGCTGGACAGCATTGTGAAGGAACTACAAGGATGCTTTACTCTTAATTTGGCTGATGAAACATCAGACAGAATTGATGGTGAAGTCAATATGGAGGCAGCAGCATGCCTCAAAAGTGATAGGACTAAACAGGTAGTTAATTTGCTATGCATTTGTTTGTTTCCAGTTTGGTTTTCTGCTTTGTTTTGTTTATTATTGAAATAACTTAGTATAGGCAACCAATATTTGACAAAAAAGCTAATGTGTTTACAACTAGTAGTAACATATACTGTCCAGCTTCTTAGTGGAAGAAGTTGAGGGCAATTGTTCACATGAAACCTCAGAACAACAAGGTTGAACTGTAGGGGTGAGGTCCTGGCCTTGGGTGTGAAATAACTGCATTCATCTTGATTTCATGCAAGATTTTGACCATGGATTTGATAAAATTGAAACTTTATGAACTTTAAAACTTTATGAAGTACCATGCAGTAGTAGAGTCTGCCTCTGGACCTTATTGAATGCAGACTAAATCATACAAAGGTTATCTACTAAAATGTCATCATCATTACAGGTTCAGAGTGTTGGTGTGTCCAATAAAGTACTGGGTGCTAACATGAAGCTAGCAAATGCAATGAACGCTACTTCCAAAACAATGGCAGATATGAACAAAATAATGAAGCCAGAGCAGGTTGCAGCTGACATGCGGGCCTTTGGCCAAGCATCCATGAAGTTGGATATGACTGATGAAATGAGTAAGTATGATTCTGAAATCAGCTGATTGCATGGCACAAAATAATCAATGTTTATCCAAAATTTGTGACAGTGGTTGATTCGTGACATTATGTTGATATTAATTTTTATGACAATATTGATATCTCAGACTATATAGCGCAGATATATTGAGGGTTGACTCTTGTCCATGTTTTATATGCTTGCAGAAAATCTCCTTTGTTATCAAGTTGTTTGTATGTTATGTAGTGATGCTGAACAGGTTGGCACAGTGTTGGTACTTTTGATTTGTAGCAAGGAGGAACCAGATTCACATCTCATCCACAAAAAGTAGCTGATTGTTGATTATGGTGGCTTCTCCTAGTCTTTTGTGTTGAGTGTTTTGATAGAACCTCAAAGGAGAACACAGCTGCTCCAACTTAATCGTTTTCAGTTATCACACAATACTCTTTCAACATTCTATAACCGAACAATTTATGAAGCGTTATAAAATAATCAGTTAAGAGAAGAGTTAAGAGAAGACTGGAAAGTATTTATGTGAATGTGTGTTACAGTAAATGATACATTGGACGACATGTTGACGGAATCAGGTGATGAAGAGGAGGGTGATAAGGTTGTGCAACAAGTCCTGGATGAGATTGGTATTGAGATTTCTGGCAAGATGGCTGCAGCACCAGCCGCTCATCGTGGAAAACTTGGCGAGAGCTCTAAATCACAGCTTCCAACAGATGAAGAAATAGAAGCTCAGCTCGCAAAGCTGAGGTCATAGCTCCAATTTTGCAGTGAGCTGTTTCTACAGTTGTTATGCCCTGAAGCCAGGTGAATGGTATGTGTAACCCTTAAACTGAATAAAACATTACATCTCCTTTCTTGAAAGGATGGTTTACATCCTATAAAAATATGAAGAGTCTTTTTATTTATGTTAGTGAACACACAAAGAAACTTTCAAAATTGCTACAGGGACCAAATCAGGCGATTTAAACAAGATTTCTAGTGTTGTGGTTCCTGAATTACTGGAGGGATAAGGGTTAACACTGTTTTGAAATTTGAAATGTGAATTATAGTGTCTAAAATAGGAGTGTTATATCCTTGGATTTTGTTGCATAAATGAAATGTTGATCGTGAGTGTTTTATAAAGAACCATGCAGCGTAGGAAACTAAACTACTTGTTTCGACTTAGGGCATCAGTGATTAATCTGCTACAAATTTATGTTCCTTTATCTTCTGTAGTTGTGAGTAATTTATGTTTTGTCCTTTTTGAAGGCATCTCCTTTGAACCTAGAGATGTAGTAATCCCTAAAAAATGTTATCACTTGGTAAATAAATTGGCAAGAAAAATCTAATTTGAAACATTCTTACTGATCGAATACAGTGTAATTGGATTTTAAATTTATTTTCATTTAACCTGAAGGTGTCATGAAAAATAAACTGTAAACTTTCTGAAGTCCAGTACAACAGAAGATTCTGTATGTTTCCTGTAAAAATATGTGGTCATATAAAAATATAATAAATAAGCATAGTTGTTATATACCATTACAGAAGACACATCCTCTTCCAAGGGACTTCCTGTTATGTCAGGATTTAGAATGGCAGTATACAGCAGTATGTTATAAAAAAACAAAATTAAAATATTTAAAATGGTACAAAATTGTGAGCAATTCACAGAGATTTAAACAACTTTATTATTTTTGTCAAAGAACTGTTGCAAGTTTTATGTATGAATACTGACACATTAATTTTGCCAAAAACTTAAAATAGTAAAGCATCTGAGTAGTGGTACCTTCCTGGAAAAGAGAATTTGTGTTTATGTTTGTGTGAACACAAACTACTACTACTACTATCCTAGCATGGTTGCCTTTGGTAGACTGATGCCAAGTTGTCTTTGACTTTGACTCCAGTAGTCGAGTAGAGGTATTAGTTGAAGAGTGAAGAGTCGCGATTCGGGACGCCAGCCTCCCAGGATATGAGCCTGGTACTGAATTGAGTTGGAAGTTGCAGAATAATGGCAAGAAGGGAATTAGGCTCTGAAACGAAGACTTCATGTGGGATGTTAAGTGATCAGATTTAGTGAATCAACTTACTTACTTAATCATGGAGCTGAGCCTTTCTGGAGGAGTTGCCAATTCTGCAGCTACTCAAGAATTTCCCAGAATTTTATGGAACCCAAAGGTTCATTACCATGTTCATAAGAGCCCTCCACTGGTCCCTGTCCTGAGCCAGATCTATCCAATTCATACCATCCCATCCTGTCTCTCTAAGATTCATTCTAATATTGTCCACCCACCTATGCCTTGGTCTTCCCTGTGGTCTCTCTCCTTCTGGCTTTCCCACCAATATCCTATACGCATTTCTCGTCCCCCCCCCATTCGTGCCACATGATCTGCCCACCTCATCCTCCTTGACTTGATCATTCTAATTATACTTGGAGAAAAGTAAGTTATGAAGCTTCTCATTATGCAGTTTTCTCCAACCTCCTGTCACTTCATCTCTCTTCGGTCCAAATATTCTCCTCAACACCCTGTTCTCAAACATCCTCAGTCTATGTTCTTCCCTTAATGTCAGAGACCAAGTTTCACACCCATACAGAACCACAGGCAAAATTATAGTTTTGTATATTCTAATTTGTATGTTTTTGGACAGCAGACGAGAAGACAAAAGGTTCTGGACTGAATGATAGCAAGCATTACCCGAGTTCAATCTCCTCTTAATTTCTTCCTGAATCAGGTTTTGATCTGTTATCGTTGTTCCAAAATATCTGAACTGTGCCACATTTTCAAAACATCTGTTTCCTAACTTTATGTTATGATTTTTCCCTGCATTTTCTCCGTGTTTACTTCTAAACGTTTCGTTTAAACACATTTTAATCAACCTAACTAGATTCATGGGTGAGTCACCTTATATGTTTAAATTTAAATGAGCCATCATATTTAAAGAAGTTCCATAATCATGGATTATCTACAACTTCTTGCCATCTGCCATCATTCTAACTTTGCTGGAGTCAAAGTACCGATGTTTTTTTTATTGCTAGTGGGGTGGGACTAAGTCCCTTGTACTGCTGCACTTCTGGCCTGTTGTACCAGCCCCAGATGATAGGTGAGGGTGATTGCGGAGCAATTGGTGGAATGAAGATTGGCAGGGGAAACCGAAGTACGCAGAGAAAACCTGCCCCAGCGCCTCTTTGTCCACCACAAATCCCACTTGACCAGACCCGGGATCGAACCACGGCCGCCGTCAAAGGAAGCCAGCGACTAACCGCTTGAGCTATGGCGTGGCCAAAGTACAAATGTTGGGTCAATTGTAATAGTTTGATACACACGGAAAAGATGGCAGCACGCGAATACTGAGACAGTGCTGCCCCCAACGCCAGTCTTGCCAGTGATTGGTTTCGTACAGTTTGCGAGTCCTGTTACGGGGGTTATGTAAGTTGTTTACGTTTGCCTAATAATTGCAGAGTAAATTTTGTTACCAATATTTTAATTTATTTAGGTCTCAATTGGAGGACTAGATATAAAGTTCCCACTTCAGAAACATCTTAAATTGTGAAAAAATTAGTACGGATGTTGTTTCCAGTTGCCTATTTAACAACGCTGTCAGTCTCAATAATGTGTATGGTTGGATGAGAGGACGACAAATGAATATGCAATAATTGGTGGAATGGGAATTCTTAGGGAAAACCGAAGTACGAAGAAAAAGCCAGCCCCAGAGCCACTTTGTCCAGAAATCCTTGGTTTTGCCTGGGATCGAACCCGGGCATGGACTTGGGGTTGGATAATGAGTGAGAAGCTTAAAGACGACTTGGTTTTGGAGCACTGAAACAATTTTTACTTTTACTTTTATTAGTATAAATCCTCATTTAATTACTAGTATGAACGCATAGGGTTATATGGTACATCTACCACTTAACGAAAACGAAGCACTGCAAACTCAGTTGCTAGAGACAAATTTGAAACTGCAAAACATATTATTATTTATGATAATATAACTAACTCCATGAAGGACTCAGCTCCAAGGAGGTAATTGGTTTTAATAGTTCCTCTATAGGCGGTCTTATCTGGGGACAGTGGTTTGTTTAGGATTCACATCCAACGAATGAGCAAAATTCGTCAAGAGTAGTCGTCGTCATCGTTGTTGGTGGTGGTGGTGGTATCGTTCTTAACGTCAAAAAATCTCGATTTCTGTGTTCCACATTTCATGTAATCATGTATAAGCACTATCCTTCATTCTTACGCTACAAAGCCATTGCATATTATTGTTTTCCTCATGGCATTACACTAAAATGTATTTATTTCACGGTACAATACACAACGCATAACACAGTACACCATACACGTTGTAAAGTTTTATGTGTGCGCGCGGTTGCACACGCATGCAAGTGCTCCCTGCAAGTATGTGTGTACACCAAAGGCCTATAAGGATATTAAAATTATTTTTCACAATTAGTTACGCACTTCGAACGTTCTTTTTAAAGTAAAAAAAGAAATGCCTGTGGGGAGGTTATATGTGTGTGTCTGCCTGTCTGTGACGTAATACTAGCGTAAAGCTGACAACTTCACCGCCATCTGTGAGCCGATTGTCTAGAAAATGTGGGCGCCTCGACGTCTCACAACCCTACGGGCTTCCAAAGGCTGTTACAGGAATAGCTTTACCGTTTACATTTTGAACATATTTTATCTATGAGTTCGGAATGCATAATATTTAAAACGGTTCTCGAATCTCGCATTTCAAATTAAAACTATTTTGACGTATATTTTGTATTTTGTAAGTACCCTATTTCGAGGAGCGTTTCACATACGGAAAAGAGGGTAGCGGCCGAAAACCTAGGACGTAGTCTTTCGCGTGCCTTCTATCACAGTTTTACCTTTACCTACTGTGAATATAACAATACTGAAATCTGTTAGGCCCGTTTAATTTTGACTCGCTTAAGTCTTACTGTTGCCTCCTTTGGCTCTCAATCTTCATGTCGAATTTAGATTATATATTTATTATAGTTGACCTAGACTAACACGCGGTAAGCAGATTCGTGTTTGAGGCACATCAGTTCATGAGTGTTGCCAGACACAAAGATAGTATTTATATTTTCCCATTATTAACTCTTGAACTAAACCGACAATAACGGCCATGGGGATCCGTTTCGCTGAACACGCGACACCCTATATCCACAAAATTTGGCACTAACTTCGCTGACAAGCGGCTGGCGCTCGATAGGTATAGTTCACTTGCGGAGTACAGGCTACGGAATATTTTAACTCTTGAACTACGAGTATTTCAACCTTATGAAATTCGGTATGGTCACCCAACACGATAACTTATCTAACAAATTAATTTTTGCCAACACACAAAGACGAATGTATTGTGATGCACGTATACTGTGTTATTTCTTATTCTTTTTTAAGATATAACGTTTTGAGCAGAGAAGAAACATAATAGCTTGGAAGAAAGACCAGACTATAAAGTTTAGTAAACTTTATAATTTTAACAGAAGAGGTTCGTATATCTTTCGTTATTCCAATGTATTCCGTTTCGATGGAACTGGTGTCCGAGCTAAGACCGTATAATGAAAAGAAGACAGCCTTAACTGGTCCATTAACCGGTCGCCCCATGTAAGACACGAAGAAGCAACACTTGGAGACCATAAAGTGCCCCACAGGGGGCTGCATGGGCAGACAAATTGTAAGCACCTTCAAGGGGGGTCAGAATGTCTAGGACCAGCTATGCAGGAACGTACACTCCGAGGCTTTAACAAATAGTTCACTTTTCAAAATTATTGGAATTCCGGAGCAGACGAAACCCGTGTCGTTTCCGTAAGTTGCAACTAACCAACTGATCAGTGCCATGCTATAGCTCAAGCGGTTAGTCGCTGGCTTCTTACAGCGGCGGCCCGGGTTTGAGCCCGGGTCACGTCATGTGGGATTTGTGGTAGACAAAGTGGCACTGGGCAGGTTTTCTCCGAGTACTTAGGTTTCTCGTGCCAATCTTTCTACCAATTGCTCCATCATCATCTATCATCTGAGGCTGGTACAATATGCCAACATTGGCCGCAGTACCAAGTGGACTCAGTCTCACCCCACTAAGAATAATAATAAAATAATAATAATAATAATAATAATAATAAACTGATCAGCTCACATTCTGGCAATGGAGCTCTGATAATACCGCTAATATGGACGCGCTTAGTCAGACCTAATTCGAAGCCGTAGCCTTGCAACATACTCCCTGAAATCCATTTTAATGCCATTTTCACGTCTATACAATATTCTATATTATTAAGACATTGGCAACATATTTTGTTTTACGTACGTCCACACTTACCCCCTTCATCGAAGAATAGTTTGCTGGGTGTTTACATAGTTCGGACAGTGAAGAACGAGGTTTTATGTAAAATGGAAAATACAGGGCGTATATGCGCAGGATACAAGCTATGCAGTATTATCGTTAGTCTAAAGGAGCAGCTCTCAGTCTGAAGCTCCCTTCATGTGAATTAAACTGTTTGAGCCTTCCAACCCCCCCAAATGGTTTAAAATATGATTTAAAAATTTAAAGATATAATTACTAATGAACCTTAGTTTTTATTATGAAGTAGGCTTACATTTTACGTTATATCGAAGGCTTGTAATATAATGTGTCCTCTTCTTATTAGTTTATATATGTGATAATTAGCCCATTATCAGTTTTGGCGGCCCCCGAAGTAAAAATTTATGGTCTCCTGGAAGACCGCGGCCCCTACTTTGGGAAACTTGTCAAAAAAAGTTTCTCTATTTTTCTGTATCTGTTCCTTAGCTTTTTTTTTACTCCATAATTCAAATTTCGTTTCTCTCTTTTCCCTTTCAGCTCGATTTCTTCTCCTTGTGTATTATGTTTTCGTTCTGTTTCTCTTCCTTCGCCTTGCTTTCTCCATTCGTCTTCTCCCTTGCATATTCTGCGTAGATCTCTGTTTTTAAACCATTACACTCATTCCAGCAGTGTTATGTGTAGCCTCCATGAATTTCTCAGGTAAGGACTCTCATGCAACACAAACCCAACTCCGTGAGAACCAATGAATAGCAACTGTGAAGTTTATCGTTGATTTTTTTTAACTCTGAAAAATTTTATACTTCAAGCCATCAGCTCTAGCCCAAAACATACTCGTATGTTCAGAAACAGAAACAATTTCCTGGAGAATCTATGACGCCCGTGATAGATGCTACAGAAGTGGCAAGCTATATACTAGATGGCCGTGGGTCAGTTCCCAGTAACCCTCTCTGCTTTGAACAAAGAAAATATTTTAAAACCGGAATTAATCATCAACAAAGAAAAATATGAAGAGAGAAATAAAAGAACACAAATTCCCCGTATAAGTAGTCGGACTCTATGATCCTTTCATATGGGTACGTGGTGCCTTCTGTGCGGTGGGCGGGGCTGTTATTGTCCAGAACGAGATGATTATTGACCTTCGTCTAATTTCGGCAATGAGAATGTGTGGCGACTTGCCTCCATCGTACGGTAAGCATGTGGCAAACTTTACCTTCACTTAACGTCATCGAACTTTGTGGAGTGGTGACTACTGTTGCTGACCCACATCTGACCCATCACACTCAACATGGAGACCGGCTGTCTTGGCTGAGATTCCCACGTTGTTCTTCAGTCATCGTTAGGATAGTCTTTGAGACAGACCACAACCGCTTCTCTTCACGTCCTTCCTAATCCCTCTTTCACTGTTTGCCTGGTCATTCAATGTTATTATATATATCCCATGCATTCGATAAAGCTAAGCGATATAAGCAAATAGGTAATGTTGCCATTTTCATATAGGCCATTTACCATCATATGGGGCACGCGGTAACGTAGTTGGTTGAGGCACTATGCTACAAGCCGGAAGGTCGCGATGAGGTCACTGGATTTTTTTCAATTGACCTAATCCTTCCAGCCGCACTATGGCCCTGAGTTCGACTCAGCCTCTAACAGAAATGAGTACCAGGAATTAATTAAATAATTTTCCTGGGGAGTAAAGCGCGGCCGGCGCGTAAGGCTGACAACCTTACCGCCATATGTGAGCCGACTGTCTAGATAATGTGGGACCCTCAACGTCTCACAACCCTATGGGCCTTCACGGCCTGGTACAGGGATAGCTTTACTTTACTTTTACCATCATATATTACAAATCTTTTAAGATCCAGTGGCCCAAATCAACGAAACACGAATTTTAATTACAGTATTCATAGGGCTTAAGTATACCCCTTCTTGACTGTGTGGAAGGATTCCACTTGTTGAAGGTGGCGTCCACTGGATCCGACTATATCATCGCAGTCCGAAAGGGCGTTCTCTCTCTGAGGGAACAATGCCATCTTGAAATAATAAAGGTTCGGGTCAGAGCTCCGTTACTGCTTATGAAGGGCAGATCCACCCCGTGGGGTTACCACCCCACTCGGCGAAACAAGGACACATGTCCTACTCTCAGGAATGTTACTAACTTGCTGACAGCCAGTACTGAACAGAGTGCATCGGCTCGACGGTAACTTGTCTTCCTGTATGCCGAGGACTTCCGTCCCGAGATTTTGAATGGGTTTCATTCAACGTCTCACAACCCTGTGGGCCTTCATGGCCTGTTACAGGGATAGCTTTACTTACTTACTTACTTTCATTTGTTCCTCCAAACTCGTGTTTGGACATTGGCGGGAATCAGAACTCAACCGCCTCCTCCCATATCCCTGCCAGTTCACCATTTCTTACTGTCGATGCATTTCCTTTTGCTGTTAACCAATTAGCTGACAGATCATGTCAATCTCTCAGTGTTTAACTGACAAACTTATCAAATAACCAAGTAAGCATAATGCTTCTTCTTCTTCTTCTTGGCGTTATCCCTTTATGGGTTTGCAGTCTTCGGTTTCGACAGCAATTTGCTCTCCCAGTCTCCAGCGTCTAAACCTAGATCTTGCATAGAGGCCTTATCATTCATCTTGCACATATATACTGGGTAGGGGTCCGTCTTCTTCCTGGTGGTCAGCAATACAGCACATCTTTCAGTAATCTTGTCTCCTACATTCCTTCATTATAATCAATTTTAGCCGTTTTCTTTTCAGGTTTCTTATCACTGACAAAGCGACATCCATTTAGCCCATACTGTTTCGTTCTTCACTCTGTCTGCTCTTGTCGTTCCGAAGACGTCCTCATTAATTTAATTAAACCTGCTTCATTATATTCCTCAGCATTTCAGTCAGTGTATGCTTTCACCTGCACGCAACAGAATACTTTCGACTGTGTGGTGAAATGTATTTTTATTCCATGAGATTCTGTTTTCAGTATTTCTATCGCATATTCCAACATTGGTTATTAATCGGAAGTATTTAAAGTGGTTACATTTCTAAATGAATCCTGTTCCTATATCTGAATCTCCCGCTTCTTCCCCATTTGTAATTTTTCTCTGCTTTGATTAGGTTAATATCATGTTCCCATTTTATACCCCTCTTTTAGTTTATATATATCACATACTCGTACTACTGATTTCGAGCAAATATTGCTTTGTGATCCCCAGACAATAATTACGTAATTAAATAACTACCTGGCAGTGTAGCTGGGATAGTGCAGTCGGCATAGAGACTGGCTACGGGCTGGATAACCAAGGGGTCGAAGTTCGAGTGCCGGTACGGTGCAAGAATTTTCATTTCTCCATGTCGTCCAGACCGGTTCCTGGGCCCAACCAGCCTCCTATTCAATGAGTACGGGGGGCTCTATTCCCGGCGGTAAAGCAGCCAGAGCGTGAAGCTAACCTCTCACTTCCAACTACTGCCGAGGTCAAGAAAATGTGGATCTGTACATCCACTCCCTCATACGCCTTCACGACATTGTGCTTAATTATTTAAGCACACTTTTACTATCTGGTAGTTGAACCCAAAAGAACAACTCTGCTATCTTGGCTAAGCCTTGCTGCAGCACTCAGATATAAACCACTCTTGTCCGCAGGGTGTATGAGCATGATGCTGAGGCTCCTTTATGGCTGCTCGTACATCATTACGGAGTGTTTTACAAAACCTTCAATTTATATGTCCACAAAAGAAGAAAAGAGCATAGTATATGTCCTTACTTACCAATCTGTACGCTGCAGATTAGTAAAGTAAGTAAATAAGTAAAGGTATCCCTGTAACAGGCCCTGGGGGCCCATAGGGTTGTCGTTAATACGTATCTGTATTTAAAAAACTGAAGTTTAAAAATGTCCTGTCAATTCTGACACCGAAATTCTTAATGTTTTTCTTTATTAAGTGACATGCAGATTCTCCCAGTCATCACATCGCGAGTTTCCTGGACGTGTCTGACTTTGTCCACATTTCGGAATACGGTCTGAACACAGAGGCTTACATTCATGAGAGGCGGAACATGTTTTCCGACACGTGTGCGTTGGATAACAAGATGACGACCAAGCAAATGCTACGTTTTCTCTTTCGTCTGGTCTCAATATATGATGAACCATTGTAATTTAAATTCTACATAACAATAGAACGCAAATGAGCCTATAACTAAAAATTCTATACGATTTTTTTTGCATATCGATAGCAAGAACATCGCTACTTTGCGGAATTTATTAATCTTATCTGTCATCTTTCAGAAGCAATATTGGTGATTATAGTGAATATTATATTCAAAGCTAGATTATTACATCATCCTGATGGCGTATTTATATCTTCATCTTCCCATCTTCTGATGTGAACTGATAAAACATAGTGCATGTCTACTTTTTCCTGTTTCCTCCAACTAGTGAAACTTCTACGTTTGGAAATCAGATGTTTAATTTGGAATGTCAAATATCTTTATTTCTTTTTGATTGTTTGGTTTCCAACGTAGTTCTCCTGCAGCACGCGATGTGCCTAAAGAACTTCATTTCAGCTGCATAAATGAGTCATTATTTATTTAAGAGCCCTGATCCATACACTGGCGGGTACATTCATTACTCTGTTAAACTGCAAAAGATTTTCTTTTCTTTGGATTCCTCAGAGCGATGCACATGTATTTAAATTTACTAAGGCCATATTAAAGTCATTAAAATTGTTAAGATTTATATAATGTCCTAAAAAGGTAAATCTGTCCCTTGAATAGGCCGTGAAGGCCCATAGGGTTGTGAGAGGTGAAGGCTCCCACATTTTCTAGAGAATCTAGACAATCGGCTCACAGATCGAAGTAATGTTGTCAGCCATTTACCCCCCACCACCACCACCACCACCACCACCACCACCAACCCATGAAAATTCCCGGTATTCATTTCTGTTAGAGGCTGTGACTACCCCAGGGCCATAGTGCGGCTGGAAGGATTAGGTGAATTGAAATATAGAATGACCTCATCGGAACTCGACCCCGCGACCTTTCTGCTTGTAGCATAGTGCATCAACCAGCTATGCTACCGTGTGGCCCTGGTCTAGGCACCTCAAAATACAAGCGCAGTAAGTCAGGTTGTAATTTATCATTATGTTGACTGTTATCGGTGACTTTCCAGAGATCGAATCATCACGTTATTAATTCATAATATATTCTGGCCTTTAAAAATATATCGTCATATAAAAGCAATGTAATTTCTTTCTTGTTTTTTACAGTAAACATTTTCAATCTGTTTGATTTCCGAACTAGGTGCCCTCCAATTTGGTTCGCCCTTTACCTTTGAGCCCTTTTACTTCATTCTCACGCCAGGCACCCTGAGGTGAGAGCCATCTGGTGCTTCGCACCACAAAGTGTGTAAAACAACAAATCGCTAGTACAGCCTAACAAATTGGTCTCCACTGCACGGGGAAGCTTTCAGTGAACCAGTGGTCTGGATAGCTTCAGTTGTCTACTCGCACTTGTGGTCGAAAAGGTTTCGTGACCTACAAGCGTGTCCTTTGTAGTAGTTTCCATATAAAAAATAGATTTATGGCACTGCAAAAGTGACCTATCTTCTAGCAGATACCTGTTCCTTTGGCAAACGCGATGATTTTCGAAATTTTTGGAAATGAAATTAAAGAGTCAATGGATGTCCTTAAAATACGTGTATACTGTTATGTGCATGTAAGATGAGTTTAGGATAAGCACAAAAAGCCGTGGTATATTTTATGGATCAGAAAATTTTCCACACAAAAAAGTGGACTAATGTCGTTGCAAGGCCGTGACATAGCTCAGGCTCTTCGTCGCTGGTTTACTACCGCGGTGGCTCGGGTTCGAACCCAATTGATGTCATGTGGGATTATTTTTGTGGACAGAGTGGCACTGGAGCAGGTTTTCTCCGAGTACTTCAATTTCCCTTGCCAATTCTCGTCCCACCGACTGCTCCACATTCATATATCATCTGGGGCTGGTACAATAGACCAAAGAGTGCCCGACGTACCAAGTGAACCCTGTCTCACCCAACCCCAAGGAATTAATTATTTAATGTCGTAATTTTCTCCATATAATGAACGTGTTTCCCCCCTTGGCACTACAGCCCCAGTGGGCCTAGGCCTACATCCATGAACTACTCCGTTCACTTCGGTTTTTCTAGATCTTACACATTCGGTAGGACTCCTTGGGCGGGTAATCAGCTCGTCGTAAGGCCTCTACCTGTACACCAACACAGAAAAACGCACACACACATCCATGCCCTGAGTTGGATTCGAACCCACGATCCCGGTTTCCAAGCGAGCAAAGACAGTACATGCCTTAGACTGCTCGGCTACCGTGACCGCCTTAATGAAAGTGTATGATCTGAAAATCTATTTTCCGCGACGAACCGTTAAGGAGATAAAATAGACCTACTGAAGGCAGGTGCGAACTCCATCCCCTGTCTCTTGTCAGCGCCTTCATAATTTTACCTGTCTTATAGAGAATAAGTAGTCATGCTTGTAACATGTTACGATACATATGCCACATTTACCTCTACAGTTGTTTATTAAAGCAACATATTTTTGGCTGTCAGTGGGCTCTTTCCTGCTTTCGTAAAGTATAGCCCTTTTTTGTAGAGTTGTCGCCATGTACAGCTTCATTACCTCAGAATGAATAACATTTATGTTGCTGTAACCTAAACAATTCTCACGACTGTCGTTTTGGTATGATTTAAAGTATGAATATGAAGATTGTAAATGGAGGGCAGTCTGCCTACTGTGTTTCATGAAAGGTAGCCAGTGGGTTTAAGATTAAAACTGGCAGTCGCTAAGACAAAATATATCTTTGNGTCCATGGTTATGTTACCATCCGAGAAGATATATTTTGAAGAAAGCAGTCTTCTGGGATTTGGCACCGTGTATATGTGGTGTTAACCGACGTTTCGGAGGAACGTATCGCCTCCATCTTCAGCAGACTGTCTGCTTTTACCGGTTCTCACGGTCTCTTCGCTTGCGGATTTCTTATACTTTTCCTTCTACCCTGAAGATGGAGGCGATACGTTCCTCCGAAACGTTGGTTAACACCACATATACACGGTGCCAAATCCTAGAAGACTGCTTTCTTCAAAATATATCTTCTCGGATGGTAACATAACCATGGACGGTAAACTGTTCGGAAACTTCAGCTTTGGAATCATGATCTGAGCGTCTTTACAATGCCGTTACTGGGAGGAACAGAACCCGGGTCCTCCTAATGTTCAGCACGTTCGGAGCGAACGGGTACGATTTAAATGAGAACGAGATTCATGGGTCGTGACCGCTGCGGTCCCTATTGACAGGCAGCAACCTCATCATCTATTGTAACGACAAGATCTCTTAGAGAACCCTCTTAGCGCACGAGGCAGAATTTCTTGACTGTAGTGTCCTTCAAGGATAGACGACACTTTTTTAAGTTCGGATTGTGGAACTAACAGACGGAATAACACAAACATCGTCATCATAACTGTAGTCTGGTGGTCAGAGTTCCTGGCTATACATCATTAGGTTCCGGGTTCCATTCCCGGCGCTACTAGATTTTCTTAGAAGTAGTGGGTCTGGAACGTGTCCACTCAATCTCGCGAAGATAATTCAAGAGCTCTTTCAAGGAAATAGCTGCTCCGGTCTACAAAACCGAAAATTAACGGCCGTGGGGATCCGTTGCGCCGACCACGTGACACCCTCTATCCGCAAAAGTTGGCACTAACTTCGCCGACAAGCGGCGGTCGCACGGTTGGTGTAGTTCGCTTGCGGACTACAGGCCACGGAGTATACTTCCTTAGAAGATTCTGCTAGATTTGTCCATTAAATAAGACCATCCAGCTTTCACGTCTTTGGATTTCGTAACAGTTTTTTTTTTGTTACAGAGTAAAGTCGTCAGTTTTTTTGTTCAAACCCCCAACCTGGAGGACCAGGTCTCTGTATTTATGTCCCCCAGTGACAGGGTGGCCCAGTTACACACCCAGGCACCGGGTTACCTTTCCGTCGCCTTCGACGACTCGAAGGCCTGCGGTAGAGGTATTCTAACGCGCCTCCACACGGGGCGGACTAACACAGTAACAGACTGAATAACTGACTGATAGACCCCATTGTATAGTGTCCTCTCGTGAGGGATCAGTAGTCATTTAGCTGAACGAAGTATTTTCTGCTGTTATCACGGTGACTGTTGGATCCAATCTTTGAGTCATTTCAAGCCATTCCTCAGTATCCCAGCATATTTCTCTAAGAAAGATTATAATATTGTCCTTATATATCTATTCCTGTACTTGCAGTTTCTTCTTTAACGAGACTGTCCGTTGAAATTGTGTGATTCACATGATTTCTTCATGCATGTGATGTGCTTGCAGATTTTATCTCTGACAGTATTACATAGGCCCACATTAATGTTAGGGTGATCAAGAAATTCGATAAAATAGAACAGAGGAAGAGAAACATGTAAGGTATTTACAGTAACTCAGGCATTTTAATAAAGCTTGCTATGCGTATTTTAATTGACGCAAGTAAAGAGGTTGGTCTAGAAGTAAACACAGAGAAAACTAAGTATATGTTGCTGTCTCGTCAACAAAATGCAGGGTAAAATCATGATATAAAGATAGGAAACAGATGGTTTGAAAATGTGGCACAGTTCAGATATTTGGGAACAACGATAACAGATCGAAACCTGATTCAGGAGAAAATTAAGAGGCGATTGAACTCGGGTAATGTTTGCTACCATTCAGTCCAGAACCTTTTGTCTTCTCATCTGTTGTCCAGAAACATAAAAATTAGAATATACAAAACTATAATTTTGCCTGTGGTTCTGAATGGGTGTGAAACTTGGTCTCTGATTTTAAGGGAGGAACATAGACTGAGGGTGTTTGAGAACAGGGTATTGAGGAGAATATTTGGACCGAAGAGAGATGAAGTGACAGGAGGTTTGAGAAAACTGCATAATGAGGAGCTTCATAATTTGTACTCTTCTCCAAGTATAATTAGAATGATCAAGTCAAGGAGGATGAGGTTGGGAGGTCATGTAGCACAAGTGGGGGAGGCGAGGAATGCGTATAGGATATTGGTGGGAAAGCCAGAAGGAAAGAGACCACAGGGAAGACCAAGGTGTAGGTGAGTGGACAATATTAGAATGGATCTTAGAGAGATAGGATGGGATGGTGTGAATTGCGTAATCTGGCTCAGCATAGGGACCAGTGGAGGGCTCTTGTGAACTCGGTAATTTACCTTCGGGTTCCATAAAATGCTGGGAAATTCTTGAGTAGCTGCAGAATTGGCGGCTCCTTCAGAAGGGCTCAGCTCCATGAGTAACTAAGTAAGTATACGTATTGGTTGTCTTATTCCGTAACAGAATATGAAGTGTAAGGTAGGCCGCACACCGGCATGCGTCAAGACATGTAACAGTGAAGACACGATGTCTGCGACATGACGCAAAGAAGGGAGCACAGTTGTAACGAATGAGATTATGAAAACCGCCTCACACCGATCTGAGTCATGTTGCTGACGTCAGCTTCATGCTGACCAATCACGAATGAAGTAAGACTGCGACTTTTGTCTCATGTCTTGATGCTTGTCTTGGCGCAGTTGGTGTACGGCCGCCCCAACAGTTAACTTGTGGCAATTTAATATTATATGATGAAGTTCATAATTATACTGTTTATCTAACTAAATCGAATAGGCTGTACTGGATAAGGCAAGCAGCAAGCATGTAGAACAATACGATGTAAATGCATTAAAATTTTTGCTTGGAAGTCCTCAGAAAAGAGAGCAGCTGAGTAAGAGAGACGTAGATGGATAACACTAAATGAATCTTGGGGAAATATTTGAGGATGTGTACTGGATTGCACTGAACCAGGACAGGGTCCAGCGTCCTTTTGACAGCAATGAATTTTCGGGTTCCATAACAACATTGAATTTTGGGGTCAGCTGATAGTTAACGGCCTGATTCAAAATATCCCGTGCCTTCGGGTTAATTAAAAAGATTAGAGTAAGAGTGCAAGAATTCCTTGCTTTATTTGGCACTTCATGTTAATTTTCAAAGATAAAGAGATAATGTAGAAAATCCACTGGACCAAGGCGCCAGCACCCCATGTGGTTCTGTTTTGTTGGCGTGAGTTGAAACGGACCAAATAAAATACTTGTAATACTGTTGCATGAAAGTAAAGCCCTACCCTCATCTATCAATTTGTAGTGGCTGCAGGAGGGAGTGTACTCGAAAGTGGTGCATATTTCTTCCAGGCTTTTAAATAGGTTCATACATTACTTTTCTCGTTACAATCGCGGGGGTGGCCTGGCTCATTTACCGGCTAAAGTTTATGATCTGCACAAAGTGAGGAGATGGCATTGCAGCTCTTCTTTTGTTTCGCAAAAAGTCGCTCTTTGTTATTTGAATTTAATCGTTGTGTTAGTTTATCAGAGTTGTCGGCAGGAGAAACGGTTCGTACTCCTGCCTCGTACAAGTAAAGATCCGGATGCAAATCTCTGTGCCCAAAAATCGGTTATTTTGACTGAGATTTCCATGACTTTCTTTCTCAGTCCTTCGAGGTAGATCCCGTGATAACGCCTTGAAGTAGGTGACAACAGATTCATTCTACATCCCTTCCAATTTGTATGCACTAATCATCCAGTCACTCACTATTATTAAAGTAAAAAAGTTAAAGGTATCCCTGTAACAGGCCGTAGAGGCCCATAGGGTTGTGAGATATTGAGGTTCTCACATTTTCTAGATAATCGGCTCATAGATGGCGGCAAGGTTGTCAGCCCTACGCGCCGGCCGCCCTTTACCTCCAAGAATATTCCATAGTGCGGCTGGAAGGATTAGGTCAATTGAAAAAAAAAATCCAATGACCTAATCGGGACTTGAACCCGCGACCTTCCGGCTTGTAGCACAGTGCCTCAACCAACTACTCACTGCTATGAGATACAGTAGTTCCTGGTGTCTAAGCCGCAGACTCTTCCACAGAAAAATGATCCTAAATATTGCAGTGCGTCTAATACACAGATGCGTATTAGAAAAATAAATAAATTTCCCCTTCCTAAATGGGGTCATTTTTTTTTAAATTGACCTAATCCTTCCAGCCGCACTATGGTCCTTGGGTCAACTCAGCCTCTAACAGAAATGACTACCAGGAATGTTGCTGGGGATAAAGAGCGGCCGGCGCCTAAGGCTGACAACCTCACCGACATCTGTGATCCGATTGCCTAGAATATGTGGGAGCCTCGATGTCTCACAACCCTGTGGGCCTCCGAGGCCTGTTACATGGATAGCTTTACTTTTATTTTACCCAGACATTTATTTGTCTAACATACCATGCATCTTATGAACCGGAAAATATACAGTTTGGGTAATTGAAAATGTCGTTAAGTAATAATAATAAAAATGGAATTATTTTATTTCTCCCCTGATCATAAAGCGAACGTACGGACCGACGTCAAAGGGCAGGTTAGATTTGAAGTTATAATCGTGTTCAGATTGTTTGTCGTCCAGGGTGACACATTTACAATTTTCCGTACGAAAACACAATAAAGCGCTGGCCGGTTTCGTTCGCCCGTTAATGCAAACAAGTTACATTATTCAGTTATATAAAAAATTAATTTGTGAATGAATTATGCAGTATACTGCCCTTAAAATATTTACATGTGTGTGCATAAACAGTTTCGACTGTAGGTATTGATCGAGTTTTTGGTTATGTAAGCCTGTTATTCAATCAGTCAGTTGTTCACGGCAGCCTCTGTACCAATCCATATCTGCCTGCCCTCACAGTTATCTTCATGTGTCATTTAGTCTTATATAATCTGTTAAATCTGTTAAATAATCTAAAAATAAAAGTATGACTTTCCTTCTCAAAAATAATTTAAATTGATACGCTTTCTTCCTGTTATTACAGAATCTAAAAGCGTCATCATTGACGTCATAAAGTTCGCGTTTGGCTGTATCCTACAGTACTAGTTCACCCATTTTTAAAGATCAATTTTAAAATTTCCCTCACTTCTACAGCTATATGCATACACGTCTATTCCGTCGAGATTTTTCAATAAAAACTTTATTGTCGATTTCTTGTTTCTTCCATACGTCCCACAAATTTTGAAATTCCTGTTCTCTTTAATCTTACTTTATAATTATACAGTGTTTAATGAAGGACTTAGACCACACCTCCTGAATTTTTTATTTCAATGATACGTATGTAAACCCATTTAGCCGTTTATGGCACACTGGGTACTGCAGTATTACCTTTAACACGAAAAATAACGGTACTTTTGCCGAAAGAGTGAAATGCTATGTTTATTTTTTATTTTCAAAATAACCAGCGGATCTTTCGCTAAACAGAATCATCCATTTATATTCTATCAAATGTTCCGTCTGTAATGCAAATTGATTCACACTTCAATGTCACACAGAGGTCGTCAAGATGTCATATAAAACCACTAAAATATTAAAATATGTATCTATTAATATAATGCTACATGTTTCGGCCTCATAAGGCCATCTACAGGCAGCACTTATGTGAGGAATCCTATTGCACAGCGCACGAATCAAATGTAATTTCTTCTATTACTTTCCTTTCATTTTTGATGTTTTTCCTATTCATATGTTTATGTAGTGCGGCTATTTCTGTATTTCGCTGGTGTGCTCGTGATTGTATATATCAAGTGTGCCTTTGCGTTCACTGTATTTCTTCAAATTTGTTAATTCTATATGACATGGTTACCTGCTCAGAATGAGAAACTGTAGTATTACTTGAAACATGCTGAAAAATTCAGTCTTCATTTTATATTCATTCATATTGGTGTAGTTATATTTTCGCATAGTGGGGGTGGAGTCCAGCTGGGTCCACTCGGCACGTCGGGCACTTATTGGCCTATTGTACCTGCCCCGGGTGTGTATGATGATGGAGAATTTGGTGGAATGAAGATTGGCAGGGAAAACCTAAGTACTCGGAGAAAACCCGCCCCAGCGCCACTTTGTCCACCACAAATACCACTTGACCAGACCCGGGATCGAACCCGGGCCGCCGCGGTGGGAAGCCAGCGATTAACCGCTTGAGCTATGGCGCGGCCTGGTGTAGTACCCTAGTAGTACCCTAGATTCTTAATGACGAAGTTGGCAACACTTAAAGCAAGTTGCGCGCAACTTCCATCATGCAATAGTTATTTCTCATGTACAGTGTTTTTTATCTGTTCAGTGATGTCACGTGCTTGTTTCGAAGTAATAGTTTTATTTTTTATAAAATATAAACGTGAGCTGTTGTAATTATTACGTTACATATATACCTGTAACTAATAAAACCCAGTTACTGTTAAACGAAGGTGTAAACTGACGTTAGAAATGTGGAGAAATGTGCGTTTCGAAAGAGGACAATGTAATGAAGGGGTAGAATGATAATGTACAATGTGGGACATTGCGTTTATTCTGCCGATTGTGGGTATTTCTTCTAAATCTAAATCACATTTATATTTCGAACCCGCCGTGCAAAGTACATCGAGTTATTCTGACATGAATACAAAATTTGTGCTAAATGGTTTTGAGTTGGGTGATATATTTCATGCCACTGAAGGAAGAGTAACTTACCACAGGTACGTCATATCAGTTACAAGATCGTGGACTTGTGAATTCATAGTTACCTCCAAATTTGGCCGCGTCATGGCTCAAGCGGTTAGTCGCCGGCTTTCCACCACGGCGGCCTGGGTTCGATCCCGGATCTGGTCAAGTGGGATTTGTGGTGGACAAAGTGGCGCTGGGGCAGGTTTTCTCCGAGTACTTCGGTCTCCCCTGCCAATCTTCATTCCACCAGTTGCTCCACAATCACCCTCACCTATCATCTGGGGCTGGTACAATAGGCCAGAAGTGGCCACAGTACAATGGACTTAGGCCAACCCCATTAGCAATAAGAAAGAACCTTATAAGAAATTATTAAATTGAAACGAATGTTGCATGTGCTCAAATATTGTGATCAGGCCTCATGATAATAAAACACACACTTGTTCTGTCAGTAATATTCTTTAATTTCTGCACAGAATGTTCGTAATACAATACTTAAATGTCAGACAAGACCAACTTCGAAAACATATACTCGATCTGAGAAGTGTGGCAAATGGAACTGCTGAAATTATTTCGGTTGTAATTATGGATATTAATAAATCTCTAAAAAGAAATGGCAAAATTAAGATATTTGAGTACCATAGGAACAAATGAAAATTGAATTCAAAAACAGATTAAGAACATATTCAATTCAGGGAACGCTTTCCACAATTCACTCAGAATCTTCGTCTGTGTATAAATCTGAAGACTAAATACACAGGCTATAATTTTGCTTGTATTGTATGGGTATGAAAAACTTGATCTTTTACTCCTCATACAAAAGCATAGAATGAAGATGTTTAGGAACAGATGCTTGGGAGACTATAATGAATGAATGTACAAGGGGTGGGCCTTCTTGGCCCTTGCACTTCGACCACAGTGATCTATTGTGCCTAGGGAGGCTATAAGGACCTATCCTAGAGGGAAATGTGGATGGAGAAACTTACATAATGAGGAAATTCATTATTTATTTTAACATATTAAGGTGATCAAACCAAGAATGATGAGGTGTATGATCCTGTGACAATTGTAGGTGGGTTGAAAAATGCATTCAAAATTTTGGTTGCAAATTTGAATGCAAGAGACAACTTGGAACACTTACGTGTAGGTGGAAGGATGTTTTTAAAATTGATATTAAAGGAAAAAGGATGAGACAATACTGACTGGATTCGTCTGGCCCTGTATGTGGACCATTGGCTGGCTTCTGTGAGCACCAAAATTAATTCCTGGGTTCCTTAGAATGCTGAAAAATATTGTGACCAGTTTTTTGCTTCTTAAGAGCACTCAGCTCAGTGGAATTGGTTTAAAAAGAGGATATGTTCATATTAGATTGCATGCCATTGCGTTGCACAATGTATACCATTCTCAGATATATTCATCACAAATTACAGTTAGCAATGTTATATTCTGAAGGCCCAGCATGTTTAATGCTTATAACATCATCTTCTGGGGCTCATTTTATTTACTTTGCAGGTTGTGTATTTAATACATGGAGCTAAACATTCCTAGGTTTGGTTAAATTGTGTTAATTAAATATGTGAGATGCATTTACTCCCTGTGTTTCTGTATCGACATTCGTCTGGAGGGACTGGATAAAACTCTGAAAGCTCCATTCACAGTTGTCTGAGTTTGGCGGAGGTTGGAAAACAAGTCTACCGAAACAGACCATTCTTTTGCTGCTAAGACATATTTGGAACGTTTGAACCTATGTGATGTGTAGTAAGGCGCTGAACATACTAGACCACAATGAACTTAGTAATCATGGGATGGATATGTGATCAGGATTTATATGGTTAAGTTCTTTTGCATACTTCTGCTAACAGTTTTGAACAGGCTGTTACGTTCCGAGGGGAGAAATAAATTTGGTGCTGAATTTTGGTAGTTATAGAACTTTAAATTCTGTAGCATAACTCTAAAAAGAAAGGAAGTGTATCATTGAGTTTATTTGTGATATTGGAAAAGTTCTTTATGTGATTTATGGGGCACGCGGTAGCGTAGTTGGTTGAGGCATTATGCTGCTAGCCGAAGGTCGCGGGTTCGAGTCCTTTCAACTGACCTAATCCTTTCAGCCGCACCATGGCCCTGGAGTCGACTCAGCCTCTAACAGAAATGAGTAACAGGAATCTTTCTGTGGGGTAAAGGGCGGACGGCGCGTAAGGCTGACAACTTTACCGCCAAAGAAAATGTGGGAGCCTCGACGTCTCACAATCCTATGGCCCTTCACGGCCTGTTATATGGACAGCTGATTTATTCTACGACGCTGTCGGACTAAATAATATGATGATCGGTAAATAATAAATTGGAAAGAATCGGAAAGAAACCGGTTGTGTCCTGTTCGAGATATTGTCCCAGCTTTGCCTGGAGGGACTGAGGTAAACCAGGGAAAACTTCAGTCAAGATAACTGATATTTCGGTCGATATTCGAAATGCAGTACGTTCGAATACAAGTCTGGGGCGTTACTGCCACTCTGACCTGTTCGGTATATTTTAGTATAAGCTTTGCCCTAACCATGAGAGCCAAGTAGACTAATGCAAGTCAGATATTCGAATTTCCGCACTGAGGAAATTTGGGCTGTCCGAAGTCTTGCAGATTATTTTATTGATGTGATAAACGAGCCACAAAAACTCCGTGGCCTGTAGTCCGCAAGCGAACTATACCGACCGAGCGACCGCCCCTTGTCGGCGAAGTTAGTGCCAACTGTAGCGGATAGAGGGTGTCGCATGGTCAGCTCAACGGATCCCCACGGCCGTTAATCTCGATTTTCTAGACCGGAGCCGCTATTTCCTTGAAATAGCTCATCGGTTATCCTCATGAGGCTGATTGAATCCCGTTCTAGACCCACTACCTCTCAGTAAACCCGGTAGCGCCGCGAATCGAACCCGGGACCTCTGGTTCTGTAGTCATGAACTCTCACCACTAGACCACAGAGGCGGTCCAAACGAGCCACAAAACTATGAATTTATTTTTAGGCACAACAGTCTATTTGTAGGCCTGTTTAACCAACAACACGTGATTTGCAACACACGTGAATTTACAGATGGTTTATTGGATAACAAATATAAAAATTCTACTTACTTTTTCTGGTTGTGGTTTATTTGTGCTCTATGCAAGATCAACATACTAGTTCTTCCCTCTTCTGCCTGTGGTTTCTTCTTTGTTCCGTACGTTGCCGAACCTGTGATTGCTAACATAACGGTTTGTACTTGTTCTGGCTAATATTCTGCATTTTCGCATGACCCGTTGAATGGATCGTGGGTTCGAATCCCACTCACGGCATGGATGTTTAGTTTGTGTGTGCGCGTTTTTCTGTGTTTGTGTACAGGTAGAGGCCTTGCGACGAGCTGATCACCCGCCCAAGGAGTCCTACCGAACGTGTAAGATCTAGAGAAACCGAAGTGAACGGAAGTTCATGGAGGTAGGCCTGGGCCCACTGGCGCTGTAGTGCCAAGGGGGGAAAAATAGAATGAAGTGCTCCGGTGCCAGACACTCCGATTTATGTAACTGCAAAGATATCCGAAAATCTTATTTATTTAATGAAATTGTGGATTAACAATTTATATCATGTTCGCCAAGCTGGGTGTCTCATTAATTCTTGGACATTTTAAACTTCATTAGTCTGCTATTGTTACAGTACGAGGTACCTACACGAGTAATTCATCCATCAGTAAACTGATTCATTTCATGATGAACCTTTCTGTCCGGTAGGAGGCATAGCGGGACAAATCGAAATTACAATTCAGAAACGGTGTAATTAACTATTCGGTTTGAATTTCATTCCAGCGCATTGCACTCTCAGTTATGTATCATGAAAAATATTTGAAATCGATATTAAAAATTTATAGAGTCAGACTGCAGGGACGAAAGCCAGGCAAATGTCGAACGCTCACTTTTCAATTTACTCGGCTACCTGTATGTACGCTTTATTGATCCCTTGCTTTTACAGTACTGTGTAAATGAACTCGACTTTAACTACATGAACATTAAAACGTGTTTTTATAGTACAGTACAAATTATTATTCCATGAGCACAAACTGTATGACCCGCTGTTTTAAAATGTTGATATTCGTCGACTAAGCTAATTTCTTTGTGTTAATGATGGAATTCTGCACATAAATCATCTATCGCAGACCACTGTGGAGATTTTCTTTTCATGGAAATGCGAACGCAATGCTAGCATGCACTTGCCAAGCCACGCATTTGAAATTCACGTCAGTTTCGCTGATTGCTTCAGTTTAATAAAATATGCAGCAACGTGTGTCTCACGACAGTGACTATGAAGATTATTGTATTATTTTATGTGACGCCATTTAATCTGGTGGTTCGTTACCGTCCTTTCGGATGAACCTACTGCCTCCACCTTGGAGTTAATACAGTGTGTGTTATCATTATTCAGACTGGGACCGCGTTTTGAACTCTCAGTGAACTTCCAATTGCTGTCACGCTGTAACACAAACTGTTTCATTGCTTTAAGAAGAAGAAACTTTGTTGTGACTGTGTTTGTCACCATCTTTGTGACTGGAGCAACTTCATGTGCCGCCAGTAGTTGTAGTCAGCGTTCCGGTGAACACAGAAGCTCTCATGCGAGGCAGGACTTCGAGCTTGGGACGTGGCAGTACGAGCGACAACCGTGAGTAGTGTACAAGATACCGTATATAATAGGAATTAGCATAGTTAATGGATATTTGCTGTTAAGGGTTGGCCCATTGTGGTATTTACGGTGATTTAGTTCAAACGGTTTGTGTATATTTCCATACAAGAATATGTGTGAGTGAGAGCCAGGAAATAAGTCACCCGCGTTTCAGTCTCTTCGTCATCAGCGAAAATTCTACCACCAAGGTGGAACTTTTTGTCTTTCTTTCTTTCTTTTTTTTAGCTGCAAAATGGATCGAAGTCATTAGAGGCCAAGTCCGGGCTGTAAGGCGGAAGTTTAATAAGTTCCCTCTGCAGTTTATGAATTCTCTCCCGGGTTGCTCGGGCTGTATGGGGTCTAGCATTATCATTGTCAGTTGGCCAAGAAGTGTCCTGCGAATTGTATCCCGATGCTTCAACAGAACTTCACAGCACAATGCAGAATTCACATTTTCACCACGCTTCTGAAAATGTGCTAACAGTACTCCATGAGAATCGCAAAACACGGAAAGCATAACCTTCCCAGCTGATGGCGTACTCTTAATCTTAAACTTTTGGTTGAAGGTGAACTGGGATGTTTCAGTTGTATTGAAACACATTTTGATTCGGGTTGGTAGTGATGCACTCATGATTGTTTCCCAGTAACAATCCTGTTATGCACATCTTCTCCTTCATCTGCATACCGCTAAGAGACGTTGCAAGGGCAGAACGTTTCGGTTCATTTTTATCGATCTTTCAGTTCTCTGGGCACCCACCATGCGCACACTTTCCGAAACTTTAAACGATTATGCATTATGCTGTGTACTAAACCATGGCAACAATCAAGCTCAGTTGCTACAGTGTCTGTTGTTGTCCTCCTGTCAGCTCGAATCAACTCTTCCACCCGCTGCACAGTTACTTCTGTCGCAGTCTCAACAGGGCGACCTGGCTGGGCATCATTTGCGACTTTCGAACGTCCTTGAGAGAATTTCTCAACCCAGCTGTGAACCGTTTTACGTGACAAACACTTTCCATAAAAAATAGGAAATGTTTCTTTACGAGTATCCTTTGCATCGAGTCCATTTGCGCACAAAAAACGCACAACAGAAATATGATCTTCGGTAGTATACACTTGAATGTTCACCATTCTGACTGTTGAAACGTGTCTTTGAACATGCGCATGCGCTTTTGCTACCTAGACTGTCGTTGATCTGTACTATGCTGCTACCTAGTGATACACATAGAAAACCTATTACGTCCATTACAGCTGCTTTACTTCCGTTTGTGACCCATTTACTGACTCTCCCTCGTACAACTGGGCAAGAGCAGTTTTTTTTATTGCTAGTGGGCTGGGACTAAGTCCCTTGTACTGTGGCCACTTCTGGCCTATTGTACCAGCCGCAGATGATAGGTGAGGGTGATTGTGGAGCAATTGGTGGAATGAAGATTGGCAGGGGAAACCGAAGTACTCGGAGAAAACCTGCCCCAGCGCCACTTTGTCCACCACAAATCCCACTTGACCAGAGCCGGGATCGAACCCAGGCCGCCGCGATGGGAAGCCAGTGACTAACCGCTTGAGCTATGGCGCGGCCGACAACAGCAGTTAGTACATATGATCATTGCACACTTGAAAGAGAGCTTAATGTCACTTCAAGCATATAAAACATTTCTTGGTGTCTATGAAATAATAAAATCAAAGAAACATATTTCAACAAAAACATTTATTTGTTTCACCTAAAGCTACTTGCTACATTCCACAGAAGTTTTGAATATTTAGTGAGAAATTTGGAAGTGAATACTTTGCTACTAAGTAGTGTCAGTTCCTGGATAATTTGTTACGAATCTTTAGGGAACGTATCACTGCTTTTTAAGTAAAAGCGAAGAAGTAGTTTTGCTGTTAGAATTATTTAGAGAAAATTAACCGAGGAAAGAATTAATTTTCATTTGAGTATGGATTAAATAATACAGCCAGTAACCATCAAGCTATGCCTTAATGATATCTTGTTTCACCGTTGCTCTGATACCATGTGATCTAAATAGCCTAATTTGTGTCAGTCTACCTGGAAATTGTATTGTAGGTAGACACATGAGACATGGATAATGGAGTGAGCAGCAAACAATTGAACCCATCAAGCAGTTTATACTTTGAACGGAACTAGACTCGTACAACTGATTGGGAGTGTATTTAAGGCTTGAATTCAAGTTATTTTTAGGATTTATTGGTACTTGCAATTACTGAATTTCACCGAACTCTATAGAGAGAACTTCCTTTGTGTTTTCCGTCCTTTATCTTCATCCGCGTCTCCATACTTCTTTCCCATATGACGGGAACATAATATTTAAGTTTAAATCTACATCCAAATACGAAGAGACTTACAAAATTACACGCATTTTTTCTTTTCCAAATTGAATGAACCGCGATGATTTTGCAACGTTATGTCAACGCATTGTGGTTTCTCGGCAAATGTTAAGGACGCATTTGAATGTATTAACATTGTTTATTCGCGTGACCCACCCAAACCAGATTTGAACATTCAAATTCAGCTTTATGTTACGGAGGAAAGTGAAGAATAAAAGATTGTATAGCTTAGCCACCGTGTAAGCATTCTGTGTGCAGTACTTTCTGATTCATCCTGAATAATTCTGTTGTGCAGTTTTTGTGTGTATTGTTTGTTCACCATGTTTCTCGTTCCCGTTTCCTTCTTTCTTTTCACCGCGGAGAGCCAGTCGGACAAAGGACGATAAACGGCCTCAGGATATGTAATCAACGACGCAGTTCCCGCACTGAATTACATTTCTGTTCTTAAAAAAAAACACACGCAGACGAATAGAGTTTTAACACTTTCACATGTTTTTGAGAGATTTCGTTTGAATCTCGTTCGTCTTGAATAGGAATTCATGTTTCATTCAACTTCTTTAGATAAATTCGAAACAGTAATTTGAAATCTGGAATCGGGATAGTTCAGTCTGTGTAGTGTCTAGGTTACGGGGTGTTAGAACTGGGTTCGATTTCTGGAAGGAGGAGAAAATTTGTTCTTCCCCAGACCAATTCTGGGGCTTAGCTAGACCGTTAACCAGTTAGTACCACTGGCTCTTAATTCGAGGTCAACGCGGCGAGATCGCGAAACTGACAACCCCCTTCCATTTAGTACTAAGATTAATAATGCTCAGAGCCATACCTCCACTCCCGCATAGGTCTTCATGGCGTCATGCTTAATTAAGAATGGCGGTGCGGGGAAATCCTTTGCGTTTAGAGAAGTCACAACCACATGCCGCAGTTCCACGTTCCTTTCCATTCGATGCTGACTGCAACTGACAGGCCGGGCGTGGAGTTTAATTAGTGTCCTAGTGGCTGTTCTCGCTTATTAGGTGGATGCATCCTACGTTGGCCAAGCGAGACACATAGGACAACAAAAAACATTTCGTTTGACAAAAATGCTCTTATTTAGGTTAGAGATCAGTGGGACGACCGCGGGCTGGGGTCTGTGACAGTATCTCTCTCTCTCTGCTGCTAGTATCCGCCTTGCGGGTCCTTTGTGAAGATCCCGATGTGGGGTTGGGGCACT
The DNA here is from genome assembly GCF_002891405.2 of Cryptotermes secundus. Taxonomy (NCBI): domain Eukaryota; kingdom Metazoa; phylum Arthropoda; class Insecta; order Blattodea; family Kalotermitidae; genus Cryptotermes; species Cryptotermes secundus. Next base: position 469,931 of record NW_019737096.1, on the reverse strand, counting down.
AACAGAAAGTCATATTTACATTGGACTGTAAGCCTGACGGCAAAATGGAGATGTTCGGGGAAATCAAGAATCTAAGATGATGATGGTTTTATGAGGCCGTCAGTGTAGCACACAGTAGACTACTCTCAAGCTTCCAATGAAGCTAGTAGGTGTTTGTATTGTGTTTGTATTGTGTTTAGGCCTGTAAGAGCTCTCATCAAACGTACAGAGCTTTCTGAGTCTCATTACATGAGAATAGGACAAATAACATCGACAATTATGACTATGCTTTTCTACAGTGATGTTTATTTTGCTGGAACTGTTTCCTGTCGGAGCCGATCCCAGTGGCCGCGCGGCCTAATGCATGAACTGTCCTCGCTCTCTCGAACACTGGGATCGTGTGTTCGAATCCCACTCAAGGCATGGATATCTGTGTGCGTTTATTATTTGTTGGTGTTGTTCTGTATGTACGTGTAGGTAGCAGCCTTGCGACGGGCTGATCCCCCGTCCAAGGAGTCGTACCGACTGTGTATAGGATTAAGAAACAGAAAAAAGCGACCAAGGTCCAAAAAAGAACTGTAAAGCCATAGATAGACGGTTTCCTATTGCATGTCTGGTAGTCTAAGTGCTCTGTTAAATTGTACTTATTACAGTCGCGAGCGAAGGGGAAGGTAAATTACTGAATTGGATCTCACGTTCCTATCGATCACTTTTGAGCAATTATACGCGTACATTTCTATAAATATCGTCATAAGGTCATAAACTCCGTGGTTTAAGTCCGCAAGCGAACTATACCGACTGAGCGACCGCCGCTTGTCGGCGAAGTTAGTGCCAACTTCAGCGGATAGAGAATGTCTCATGGTCAGAGCAACGAATCCACACGGCCACGGTTTTGTAGACCGGAGCCGCTATTTCCTTGATATAGCTCCTCAGTTATTCTCATGAGGCTGAGTGAACCCCGTTCCAGACCCTCTACTTCTCAGAAAATCTTGTAGCGCCGGGAATCGAACCCGGAACCTCTGGATCTGTAGCCAGGAACTCTGACCACTAGATCACAGAGGCGGTCTAAGGTCACTAAAGCAACTGGAAATATTGTGTACACACGACAGAGATCTTGCTATTAATTTTTGCGAAACTAATATAATAGACAAATTCCTTCACTTTTACACTAAATATATTTTCTACATGACATGATTCAACTGAGAATCATGTTGGCATGATTTAAGACTGTGAAAAACATGCTTCGATGTCTATGGTATGGTGTAAATTATCAGATAACTAGGCATGGCCCGTTACTCTTGGATAAAGGTAATATGTGACTGAGTAATGATAGACAGGTTTGGATTGACTATTGGATTCAACGCACCATTATACAGCTCGCGATTACACTTCGCATCTCACTGTCACACACAGACTTGTGTCCTCAGTTACGTTGCTTGGTAACGACTTCCAACAGCGAGCGGACTTTCCTGTGCTCCTGGGCTCACGTCCTAGAGGGGTGGCGACCATCTCACGGCAGCGTCATGCTCTAGCCACTGTCTGCAGCTGGTATTTCCTTCAGTTACTAGTTCCCGGGTTGGACTAATCTGGCTTCCAATTGCCGACTTCAACTGTAGCTGTCAATTCTCGACTGGCTCCCAAGTCAGATGTACTTTACGACGGCGGTTTACCGCTAATCAGTTTGTCTTGGCGTCAAGTACCTTGAGGATCACGACCAGAGATGTTTTCAACTGAAACCTCGTCGTCATAGTCCTTATGTAACACCCTCTCTGACGAGAATATGGTTTTATCTCTTACGAATATGCTTGATCTTCGGCAGAGTATACGTAACTTCAGGGTAGAGAAATCCGCGAGCCACCTGCTCACTCTGGATCCTCGTTCGTGGATTTTTTACCCTGAAGTTGGAGGCGATACATTCCTCCGAAACATCGGTTCACACAAAATCTACACGGTGCCACATCCCAGAAAACGGCATTCTTCATAGTCACTGCTGTGTAAACCTCAAAGCCTGCATGTATTGTACCTCTTTCATGTCTTACACGTTTCTGTTCGGTCCGGTCCGGTCCGGTTGAAACTTTATGGCACTGTATTCTGTTTCTGTTCCTCTAAGAGGAATTATTCTGACGTGACAGCACCAATTTCTATGTTTAATACAGTGCGTTCAGTTAAGGAGGAAACTTCGCAACACCGCTGACCCGGCCCAACATTCCTCACAGATTGCTACTGTAACTGCTGATAGCAGAATGAGTCATTAGCGCTGATAAACGCTCGCCGTAACAGTTACAGTTACAGCAGCAATCTGTGAGAAATATTGGGCCCAGTCAACGGTGTTGCGAAGTTGCCTCCTTGATTGAACGCCCTATAGTCCTGCATTATAATAAATTCTGCTCTTTCCCGCGTCTATCTTTCCGATTGCCTACCTTCTGTGACAACTCTAATTATCAAAGTATTATTAGTATCACACAGCCCCTTGTATCTTCACAGACAGACAAAACAGAAGACAAGTTTTATNTATGGTATATTTGTATTTGTACAAGTATTAGGTACCGTGTGGTTAACGTGTATAAGAGTTTCTCAGATTTTAAAGATAATAATTTTATGTCAAACATATAATCGTTTCTTCTTCCAATTAAAGATATGGTGAGACAGCTGTCTCTATAAGAAAAAGTGTTCTATCTTGAACAACAAATTTCCTACAACAAATCTAAACACCAGCAGTAGAAGCTCTCATAGCTTTAACAGCAGATGTACGATGTATCTGTTGTTCCGACGCACACCACAATGTTCGTCGGGTTGCTTGATATCAAATTCTCCGTTCTCTTAGTTACTATAGGATTCTGACGATGGTGTATATCACACAGAGATATTGGGTTTTCGAATTTTATCCGTCGTCCTGGTTTTTAAGATCATCATCATCATCAGTAATCTGTCAGACGACTGGTCCACAGTCTCTTCCAAAACAAATCCTCCACTTAATGCGATCTAGAGCTTTCTCCTTCAAATGACAGTATCCTCTTCTGTCCCCAAGGTCATCCAGCATCTTCTTACGTCTTCTCC
>NW_019737096.1:465300-466872 GCF_002891405.2 Cryptotermes secundus | reverse complement strand
TCTATCTTTCCTTCGATAACTTCTTTTAGAAGGCAGTTTCTGCGTAAAACATGACCAATCCAATTAGCCTTCCGTTTTCTTATTTCGTGTAGGATATTCCTCTGTTCACTGACTCTAATTAACACTTCTTCATTTCTCACATAATCGGTCCAACTGATCTTCTCCATCTTTCTCCAAGACCACATTTCGAAACTTCCCAGATGTTTCTGATCTACTGCCCTAAGTATCCATGTTTCAGCCCCAGCTATCCAGCTATGCTCCAAATGTAGCATTTCACTAGTTTCTAAGATAACTAAGAAAAACACGACGTTTCGGAAACTGGATCTGTTTCCGTCCTCAGGTGAGGGAAAACACCTAGTCTGTCGGGTCCCTTAGAAAGAGCTAGCCTCAATCAATCGTCCAAGGAGTCCTCCCGTCTGTGTAAAAAAGATTACGAAACTGAAAAAGAGGACAGTGCCCAACAAAGGGCTGTAGTGCCATTTATGAATAAATGAATGACAAATGGGACGCTTCTGTAGTCTAGTGGTCAGATCCAGAGGTCTCGGGTTCGATTTCCGGCGCTACTAGATTTTCTGGGAAATAGTGGATCTGGAACGGGGTCCATTCAGCCTCGTGAGGATAAAGGAGAAGCTATTTCAAGGAAATAGCGGCTCCGGTCTAGAAAACCGAGATTAACGGCCGTGGGGATCCGTTGCGCTGACCACGCGACACCCTCTATCCGCTAAAGATGGCACTGTCTTCGCCGACAAGCGGCGGTCGCTCGGTCGGTATTGTTCTCTTGCGGACTAAAACCACGGAGTGTGGGTTTTTTTGTTTTGGATGACAAGTAGATAGTGTTTATTGAAATATGATGAAAAATATACTTAGGCCTTTATGCAATGAAGCAGCCTGCATTGTAAAGCGTAGTTCAGAAGTGTAAAAGTGTTTTATCATACCTGCGATCTTCGAATTGTAAATTTCCTGTAGTTCTTTTCTCCCAGATCGGCTTTAGTAGAAGCCCCGAAAAAGCAAGCTTATAATGAAAGCATTCATACTGCGGCATCTAATCTAAAGACAAGTCTACCATCTTTCTTAGTAACACATATAATTGTTACGTTATTTTCTATGGCTTCTTCCTGGAATTAATTTCAGCACGGTTAATGTTAGATTGAACAAACAGAAAATTAGATTGAAATCAGTTTACTCGTACCTTGTGTAACTAACTTGAATCCAGTCACAGGTTAACAACTAGAAAATCCACGGATCTCTTCAATAATTAGTTTCCTTTGAATTTATTTTAATGATTCTGATGCAATTGTCCTTATTTCGTGAAGATCCCACGCCGGATCGCTCTGAAGTTTGGATCGCTGCGTAGTTGAATTTTCAATGGCACATTGTGGACTAATTTTTTCTCAGATAATATGCTGGATAAATTAATTTACTCAGATTTTCGGTAGAATCTTTGTCTGACACAGAGGAATATCAGGATAATAATTCAACAACATGTAGCGATCCAAAGTACCAAGGCTCCGTTTAGGGAACAGTACACCAGAAAGTTTAGTATGGAACTTTAATTATATATTATATTATTAA
>NW_019737096.1:447182-465150 GCF_002891405.2 Cryptotermes secundus | reverse complement strand
TATTATTATTATTATTATATTGATAATTATTTATGGGAGTCGGGTTAGCTCACTCGGTATAGCTACTAGGCTAAAGGCTGGACGATTAGGGTTTGATTTCTGGCAAGGACAACAGACCTTCCTCTTGTCCATAGCGTCCGCACCGGACCCAGGTCCCACCCAGCCTCCTATCCAAAGGGTACGGGTGGCTGAATCCCCGGGGGTAAAGCGACAGGGCCGTGAATCTGACCACTCAACTCCCTCTCTTACCAAGGCCAAGAATGATGAAGCTATGCCTCCACAGCCCTATACGCCTTCATGGCATAGTGCTCAAGTACATAATTAAGTACAGGAATAACTTTAGCTTTCACTCTTACCTTTTTATAATTATGTGTAATTATAGTGTATATGCAGACTTATTGATAGCCTTATTCAGTTCATCAGTCACACGCTAAATCGGTGGTCGCACAGCTTGAAGTAGCTTGAGATGAGTGGAAATAGTATGTTTAATATCAGTCATTCGTTTCGGATTTGTATTTAATGTAAGGTAATATTTCTTAGAAATATCAGTAATTAAATAATTCTGTAATTTTACAGAATAGGGCGAATATTGTATTGAACGTTCTGGTTCCGTAAAAAGCATGGAATTTCTCAACTCATCATCATCAGTACTCTGTCAAGACGACAGGTCCACAGTCTCTTCCAAAACAATTCCTCCACTTAATGCGATCTAGAGCTTTCTCCTTCAAATGACAGTATCCTCTTCTGTCCCCAAGGTCATCCAGCATCTTCTTACGTCTTCTTCCTCGTCTTCTTGTCACTTCTATCCGCCCCTCTATCTTTCCTTCGATAACTTCTTTTAGAAGGCAGTTTCTGCGTAAAACATGACCAATCCAATTAGCCTTCCGTTTTCTTATTTCGTGTAGGATATTCCTCTGCTCACTGACTCTAATTAACACTTCTTCATTTCTCACATAATCGGTCCAACTGATCTTCTCCATCCTTCTCCAACACCACATTTCTCGCCTAGGTAAACGATTATTAACTCCTCAAGAATGGCCTGTTACATGAAGTTAGTGAGTAAGTGGGATAGTATCTCAACCTGACAGCGAGTTCAGTTCTTTAAAGAAAGGGTGGATATTTTAGATATGTGTTTCTGATGGTAAAAACGCCTTTGGAAGTTGTGTGGAGTAAATCTTCGTATATTTAATAATCTCTCTCTACTCTTCTGTTTGCGTTCCAAAGTTTTAAACCGACTGGATCATCCTCGGTCATCATTTTACACCACAGTTCATCATCTGAACAGTCACCGACCAAAGAATAGCGTATGTAATGAACGTACTCGCTCCTACCGAAGTTAACACGCGCATTATTGAGATCCCTAAGAATCACGTATATTATCTCATCTAAATAAAAGTGACGGCGACAAGTTACGACTTTTTTATGGACTTGCTTGAAAGGGCATGTTTAAGTGACGAGGCGAATTAAAACTAACAATACCAAAAATGAAAGAGAAACGCTGCTACGTGGCCAACACGGTGATTAGTTACGGTAACTAAGCAACCGGCAAAAGAAGAAAAAAAAAATAATTAAATCTTCAGCATCAAACTCGGCCCAAGTCGATGCTCAGGTAGGTCTCTCATTGTTATCTGAATGTCCATCAAACCGACGCACGCAGAATTACAGGGGATACAAATTACGTGTAGAAGGGAAGGCCACAAGTTGATAGCAGTATCGAAAATTGGTCTTTTTGTTTTAAGAACAAGATTAACATCTTGAATGCTGTTGGGGGAGCATGGAATGTTATGTCAACTGCTTAGGGACTCAGTCCTTTTCAAACTAAAGGCAGAACGATTCGATTTGATCCCAATTCCAGTCGGCCAAGTGGATAAAGCAGTAACGCTCCCCACTTATATTTGGGAGATGCCTGGTTCGAATCCCGGCCCGCTCACCGATTGCATTGATTGAGTTTCTCCGTGCTCTCTTCAGTCCCTCCAAGCAAATGCCTGTATAACTGCTTAAATTAGTCCACACCCACTCCATTCCACGTCCTTCCCAATTCATCATAGTCCGCACCCACTCCATTCCACGTCCTTCCCAATTCATCATAGTCCACACCCACTCCATTCCACGTCCTTCCCAATTCATCATTCAGTCATTTCGGTGTTATATATGTTGTGATATTGACAGTATCGTTAAATAAATTACAGAAAAAAGAAAGGTAACAGGCCGTGGAGGCCCGTAGGGTTGTGAGATGCCGAGGCGCCCACATTTTCTAGATAACCGGCTCACATATGGCGGTGAGGTTGTTAGCCTTACGCGATGGCCGCTCTTTACCCCTCAGGAAGATTCCTGGTACTCATTTCTGTTAGAGACTGAGTCGACCCCAGGGCCATAGTGCTTCTGGAAGGATTAGGTCAATTGAAAAATCCAATGACCTCGTCGGGACTCGAACCCGCGACCTTCTGGATTGTAGCATAGTGCCTCAGCCAACTACGATACCGCGTGCTCCGAAAGTTATTCCAGAGGAACAAAGTAAGAGAATACTAAAATAAATTTCGCAAATTTACTCACCATTTCATGTAATTAATGTGATTTAAACGAGAAAGATTAGATGGACAGAACATCTAGTTATGCATGAGAAGCGAGGAGTGTTTAAAGAATTTTTAGGAAATTCGTGGTAAGGAGAATAATTATCGAGTATCCATGTACTCTTAAGATCGTGTACGTTGAACGTAAATAAGAGATTTTATGTCAAATTGAAGAAGAACCGACCGTTACAGGAACTGGTATGCATCCAGCCAGTAGTGACCGTGGTCTGAATTAGACGACTGTTCAGGATTTTACTAGCTGATTTAAGCTACGAAGATCCTCAGGACAACCATTCCCTAGGCCGAGGTGTGAGACTGGGAACCTGATGGATACGAAGGAATAACAATTAATTATAACGTATCGTTCTAATGCACACTTGTCACTATCGGTAACGTAGGCAGCTTCTCGTGATTTCGGTACAGTGGTTAATAATTTTCTGAAGAACGGCGCAGATATCCCTTACAGAAAGTGAACTGTACCAATAGCTGAAAGGAAGGTTTGACATTTGAAAGTGCTAATTTCGTCGACACAATTTAAACAGTAGGGGCAGAATTCCCGCAGCTTACACGGGTCCGTTCTGCCCACACATCCCAATTGCCACTCCCGCACTCATTTGGCTTGTAATAGACAGCGTCAGGACGGTTGAGACATCTTGATCCCTGAAATCAGAGACTCATCTACCTTCTTTGTTTCGAGAGCACTCCCTTCTTCGATTAAAAACGGGCTAAGTTTCCAATTTGAAATCTCGCTTGTGAGTACAGTATGTTGGGTACAAAACTAGAGACTGAATATTCACATGACTTCTTGGAGTCGGTTACGACTCACGAAGGGAAAAGGCAAAGATATAGTTACCCCATATGGCTAATTAAGCATCACGCCATAAAGATGTATGGGGAGTGGAAGTATAGATCCACGCATCTTAATCAAGGCACTAGATGGAGGTGTGGTCAATCTGTTGTCCCTACCATTTTACTGCCACGGTACCTTGGTACCAATCTCATAAGATGCTGGGTGGGCTCCACAGCCGGCCTGGACACTGTAGAGAAAAGAGAAATTTTGCCTCTACCAGGAATCGAATATCCTCGGCCTGTAGCTTAGTTACTATACCGACTGTGCCATCATAAAGATAAAGCTGTCTTGTGCTTAAGCACCACACCATGATGTAAAACGGCGGTATAGATAGAATTCTATGCATTCTATACTGCGACAGCAGATGGGGCGGAGTAGCCAGCTTCACGCTCTGGCCACGGTAGTCTACACTCAGAACCCATTGGCTAGGGGGTTTATAGGCCCCTGATCCAATCTGAACTTGTATCAAAGATATACGTATATCCTTGCTCATGCTGTCTCCACCTCATGGCCTGTTACCGCTGAATGTTGAGGAGGTGGAACGGAGGGCGAAGTAACAGAAGACATTGCGCGGACAATAGAAATTAAAATTTCGCATTGGCATGGGTATGTAGAAGGAATTGCAGTAGCCGGGGACACATATTAGTTATTTTTTTTTTAGAGAGGGTGGGTTTCCCCATGCACCGCGACCAGTTTGATCTATTGTGCTTCCCTCTATGATATTCTATCAGTCTCTTTACCCTACCGATAAATGGTGCGTACCATCAGTCCCACCGAGCAAGCGAGTTCGGCCACTTGCTTAGCGGTGTCTGTAATGCTTCCACCATCTATCACAGGCCTTAGAGGCTATTGTTGGGCGAGAAACGTCCTGGAATTTGGCTCAGTGATCCCCTTTGGGGATATGAGGTTCTTTTACGTGCCGTAAAGTTACGACGCGGGACACACAGCTTAAAGTCCCTCCCGGAGGACTTGTTCCCTGAATTTTTCCGACCTTAAAAATTCGACGACCTCCGCCGGGTATTTGAACCCCCGTACCACGAGTCATGAGGTGGGAACGTTACCTCTAGACTACGGAGGCCGCTTGCCGGGGACACATAACGTATATAAACTAATACACAGGGCACGAACTGGGGAGTTCTGTCGTAAAGGAACATATGAACAGACGGTAGGAGCATAAAGAGCAAAACACTTTCCATGATTTTCCAAAACTTATTATCGAGACTAATGGAACACACATTCGTCAGCGCTGTAGGTCCTGTATAGGCACAGTCCTTAACTACTCAATGAAGCCTTACAATCGGCACACGGTATATAAAGTAGATTCTCTGTGTCTATCAAGACTTGGTTATGAACCGAAATATAAAAATTCATATCAATGTTTTGTTTCCTAATGTCTTCACCCAGCTATCAGCATAAGTGCGGCGGTTGCGCAAGCTTTGGCAACTGACGGGTAAATATGGCGTATAGCTAACCCGGAAGACAGAACACGTATTATGGGCGAGTTCGAAGGGAAATTAGCCCATTAGTACGTAGACAATTTGTAAGTCAGCGAGGAATGTAAAACTTTACTACGCGACGATAAAATTCAACGATTTGCACTTCTGTCTATATTAAGGTCATGTAGCACGAATGGGGGAGACGAGGAATGCGTATAGGATATTGGTGGGAAAGCCAGAAGGAAAGAGACCACAGGGAAGACCAAGGCGTAAGTGGGTGGACAATATTAGAATGGATCTTAGAGAGATAGGATGGGATGGTATAGATTGGATAAATCTGGCTCAGGATAGTGACCAGTAGAGGGCTCTTGTGAACACGGTCATGAACATTCGGGTTCCATAAAATGCTGGGAAATTATTGAGTAGCTGCAGAATTGGCGGCTCCTCAAGAAGGGCTCAGCTCCATGAGTAAGTAAGTAAGTAAATACGATGGGAGGAGGTGTGGCATGGGCAAGGGGGAGGCGCGTATAGAATTATGGTGGCGACACTTGTTGAAAAGTTGCCATTTAGAGGATCTAAAAGTAGATGGAAAGATGATATTGATACAAATATACAAGTTGTACGAGTGCGACCTGATTTGAATCGACTCAAGAACGTACACTTGCCGTAATGAGCTCCTACCAAATAGTTATTTCTGAATTATCTTACTTAATTATAATCCCCATTGGCTGTGTGGACTAAGGTCGTAGGCCGTCTATACATTGGGACTGGCATTGAGTTCGAATCCCATTCGGAGCATAAATGTTTGTTCACATCATCCTTTGTTCTGTGAATGTAGACCGAGAATTTCCGACGTATTGAAATCTACTGGACAAGGAGAGGAGCCTGGGTACAGGCTGGAGGGCCGGGGTTGGATTCCCGGCAGGAGCAAGAGATTTTTTCTTCTCCATAGTTCTCAGACTGGATTTGTGGACCATCCAGCCTCCTATTCAATGGGTACCGGTGGCTCCCTCCCCGGAGGCAAAGTGGTCAGAGCGTGAAGCTGACTACTTATCTCCATCCAGTGCAGAGGGCAAGAATAGTGGGGCTATACCTCTACTCCCTCATACGCCTTAATTAATTAAGCACAGGGACAGCTTTACCTTTACCTTACTGGACAAGAAGCCTAATCTTGCCAAAAACTCCGCAATAGAAGAGAAAACGAAGCCGGTACCGGGCTGTAGAGCCAAGGGAGAAGTTTTCTTTGGTGTCTTTGTTCGTTCGGCGTATCATATCGCTGATTGGTGTATTCATGTAATCCGAGGACATAAGAACAAAAATAGAAATATGAAACCAAAACCGTTTGCCCGCTGTTACGATCAACATTTATAGCGCATATTGCGAGGGAAAGAACTTTTTAACATTTCATACTTTTCATGAAGTGTCGGAGGCTTTAAGCATTTAAAAAGAGGCAAAAATCGCTTTCCATTTGTTATAGATTTCAATCATACGAGGTATATGCTACAGACGAAAGAACACTTTCTCTCCTTTCCTGAAAAATGTAATTACATTTCATGATGATTTACGAAAGAAAAAACGGCTGTATAGTAAAGTGGCAAATACTACATACTTAAAACAGGGTACAGATTCCGTACTCATAGGTGTTTAATGAAGCTGCATCAGCTACACGAACTATTTAATATTAATGACAGGATGAGTTTTTGAAGAAAAAGTCTATTGAAGAGGAAGCGGTCATGATGTTTTTGCTCCTATTGATTCGACGTTCGCTGAAGTCTTCAGGACGGAGATTCCTCGGTCATTTTGGAACCGGACATCTTCCAGTTGCAAGCTAGAAAACGCGTTATCGTTAGCTGATTTTTTCGCTTAACTGTAGATGATATATATGTATATTTTAACCGTTTAATTTTATAACTAAGTGGGAACTTACTTTATGGAGAAAGGAGCTGAATATCTGTATATGCTCCCAGTTCTTAAAGTGTCTTATTTGAAGGAACGGCGTGACATTAGAGATCGCCTCGCCAAATTTGTAATTGCCTGTCGCTAGTACTAACTGCTTGGCGATCATGGGTAGGAAGAAGGGTAACGCCATTCGTATTTAATGTGACGTATAGATTCATTGCCAAGTAACAAGTGAGTAAACAGGCGACAGTACAACAGTCATGGCTAGGGAATATCTCTATGGACTCGTTTCCCCGGCAACGAGAGAACACGCAATAATGGAAGAGGCGTTTTCTGTGCCGTTCGTGCCGGGGCTGTATAAGGAAAACTAGTAGTTCAGAAGAACTGACTGGCAGTAAACCGCGAGTCGTAAAGTAACTCTGACTCTGACTGAGTTCTTAATTCTCCCGCGTGGAGGCAGATTCGAATACCTCCGCCGTAGCCCTGAAAGTCGCGGGAGTCGAAGAAAAGGGAACCCAGTTCCTGGGGTTGTAACTGGGCCACCATGTTCCCGTGGAATATGAATACCGTTACCTGGCCTTCCAGGTTGGGGGAGTCTCGAATCTGAGACAGTAAAATATAGTGATGAGTCCCGCTGGACTCTAACCTGAGAATAAATGATCTGGCGAGGACCAGCTGTAATTGTAAACGACAGACTCGTCCTCTCGTCAGAGAGGGCGCCCCACATTAACAAGCACGCTGCTGTCTGACAGTAATAAAAATTTGGTCTTTGGCTCCAAGTGGGTGCTTGACACCAACACAGACTGGCCAACTGACCGTCGGTTGTAACATAACTTTGACTTTGACTTGAATTGTTAAATGAGTCAGTCGAGAGTTGCAGTTTTGAGAAGTGACAAGCTGGTAGCTGCGGCCAAGAAGAGTTCGGAAACCCAGAGGAGGGGACCGTTCGCCGTTGGAAACCGCTACCAAGCAACGACTAGTGGAGAATGAGAAGACTTTATGTGTGCTGTAATTACAGTGATCTTCGGAGTGTGTAACTCAGTGAGACTCTCGTAGTTATTTGCAGTTATGGATGTAGGAGTCCAATAAACTCAGTTAATCCTGTAGTTACCACTTGACAATCTTGGTACTTCTTAGGTTATGATAAAGTAATGAAACAGAAATCACAGTGGCGGCACTGTGACTTAGGCCGCTTTTCTAGCAGACTTCGCTGCGTGATCTGCGTGTCCATGAAAACCCAGCTGCCAGAAGTCGGGCAGTGGACGACCATATTGTTCTGTGCAGGGCGTCACCTCGGTATTTAATGAGCATGGAGATGGATGAAGGCGAGTCTCTCCTGTTTTAAAAACTGGTTCTGTCTTCGTGCGTTACTCCAGCACAGTATCTCCCCATCTGTAACAGAATCTTTCTAAGAACAATCCTCCCTGCTGACTAGCGCTCTTTTTCAAGATGTAGACAAATTAGAAGGAACGTGCTCTTGCGGCTTATCACAGACCATGCGCTTTATTTCGTCAGTTCATTTACAGAATTCGATATTACCGCATTCACAGGATGAGTAAGAAGAAATTTGCACAATGGCCGCGCCATAGCTCAAGCGGTTAGTCGCTGGCTTCCCACCACGGCGGCCCGGGTTCGATCCCGGTTCTGGTCAAGTGGGATTTGTGGTGGACAAAGTGGCGATGGGGCGGGTTTTCTTCTAGTACTTCAGTTTCCTCTTCCAATCTTCATTCCACCAAATTCTCCATCATCATAATCACTCAGGGCAGTCTACAGTAGGCAAATCAGTGGCCGCCGCGCCGAGTGGACCCAGTTGGACTCCGCCCCCCCCCACTAAGCGAATTAAATTTGCACAAACATTTTGCTATCCGTGGTATGTGACGAAGGAAGAATGAAAGATGAAGAATAAACGTGGGAAGGAAGGAAGCTCCAAAAAACCAAGCTGTCAGTTTTCACAAACTTTACGCATAGACCTACACTGCCAGTTGAGACCTGTTGTGTATATAATATTTAATTACTTATATTACGATGGACAACGCAACAAGTAATATGGGAATACCTTCAATAAAGACAGTAGGTGTTGGTACATATCTTACGTGTTTAATATATATAAACGTAATAGTGATACATGTTACGACCATATAATTAGGTCATTATCAGGCACTTATGAACACAACTCAAGTGATTAAAGTTTTGGTTATAATACGGATCCTTATTCTTGCAACTGGTGGCTGCGTTGCAGAGACTGTAAAACACAGTCCATAATGTGCGCATGACCGGAACTACTGTACGTAGTGGTACTTCTGGTATGTAGCGCCGTGCAGTCTGGTAGAGGCACTCTGCTTGGCATACAATTTGACCCCGAAGATGGAGGCTGTACCTCAGGTTGAACGCTCGGTGAGCTTGTACCCGTTGTCACACGTAGTGCTCGGCTCTGACGATGAGTATCAGTTTGGGAGGACGAGAATGCGGTGCTACATGCTCACTTTCCTTTGATACTCAGAAAGTATTCCATCTTGTATTATCTACAAGTACCCATACGTGTGAGGGCACGCGGTAGCGTAGTTGGTTGAGGCACTGTGCTACAAGCCGGAAGGTCGCGAGTTCAAGTCCCGATGAGGTCATTGGATTTTTTCAATTGACCTAATCCTTCCAGCCGCACTATGGCCCTGGGGTCGACTCAGCCTCTAACAGAAATGAGTACCAGGAATTAATTAAATAATTTCCCTGGAGAGTAAAGCGCGGCCGGCGCCCAAGGCTGAGAACCTTACCGTCGTCTTTGAGCCAATTGTCTAGATAATGTGGGACCTTCAACGTCTTACAACCCTATGGGCCTCCATGGCCTGTTACTTTTTTATTATTATTATTATTATTATTATTATTATTATTATTATTATTATTATTATTATTATTATTATTATTAAATTGTCCCATTGGGTCTCAGAAAGAGATCTGCAACATTTGATATTTTTTTAATCCATGGAGCTCTTGGAAGCATGTCGATTTTAACATTTTATGAATGTCACATAAAATCTTCTGAATGTTTATGGTGTACTAGCTGTAAAGCAAATCAAGATGAAATGTGTGTTTAAGGCTCTATCTAAGCTATAAACTGGGAGATCATTAAGTGTTGGCCGGGACTTAAATCTGGCTTTCTATCTCTCATCTCTATTTATTGCCGTCCTTTCTTTGTAGCCCATTTTATGTTCCGGAGAAGGATCTGATTAGTTATGGGAAATACTTTACTTTCGCTGGCTGGAGAACTATAATTGGGTGGCTCTACTTAACTCCAAGTTACTGTTTCTTTTTTAAATATCAGGTTGAGACCCTATGAAACATTGGATCGTAAAGACCGAAGAAAATGTTGTCAGCACTTACTCGTATAATATTTTATTAATTTTAGTCAATAAACATTTTTTTATTGCTAGTGTGGTGGGACTTAGTCCCTTTTACTGCGGCCACTTCTGGCCTATTGTACCAGCCCCAGATGATAGGGGAGGGTGATTGTGGAGCAACTGGTGGAATGAAGATTGGCAAGGGAAACCGAAGTACTCGGAGGAAACCTGCCCCAACGCCACTTTGTACACCACAAACATAAGGAAGGAAACTTCTCTGTTGATGATGCCCACAGTTGCGAAAATATGGAAGGAATTGATCCCGGAGTGCTTCAAGGTACCGAGAAAAAATGTTTTATCATTTTGTTTTATCACAGTAGCAAATATATGGATGAAAATGTCTGCAATGATGAAGCTTACTTCGGTAAGCATAGGTTAATAAGCGGTCCTGGAGTATTTCAAGGCACTGAGCATCAGTATGCGCACGTTACCAAATTCCTTACAGGAACTTATCAGCAGTTGAGCCCAAATAGCAGTAGATATCACAGCTGATGCAACGAGCGAGATTCTGCAGGGATTATGAACTGCTGATTGCTATAATGATTTTTTACAATAAACTGGAGAGTGAGTGAAATACGTAGTGTCCAATTTCGGGGTATTGTCCTAGCATTTGCTTTCTTAGAATAGAAAATAGCAGTAAACTGGAAGAAAGGTAGGGGACAGCAGAGCTGTTGTGGCATTTGTATTGTAGAACTTATGTAGCACTGTAACTCCCATCAGAACACTTTGTACTCCAGTTGAGATTTGAATTGAATAGAGTCGCTTTTAAGAAACATATTTCATTAATTATATATATATTGTAGCGTGTTTTGTGTGTCACGCTACGAATAAGTTCACGCCGTTGTCCCAATATAGCGGATTTATTCCGTTCGCTCACACTTTACACACACTTGACAATCATCACAACTTGCAGTGTTACAATCACTGCTTACAACATTCGGCGAGACACTGGACTCTCTTCTCTGGCGGTTGTTCCAAGACTGACTCCTTTGAAGGCTATTCCGGGACTTTCTTCTCCGGAGGCTGATCCGAGACTGACTTCTCAGATGGCTATTCCGAGACTGAAGACTTCTCGTCGAAACTGGGCTTTTATAACCCCGGCCTCTGTTATGCAACGAACCCTTTGTTATAACCATGGAGACTCCTGTTAGAACTACAATGGAGCAATTGTTGTTTCCTATGCAACGGTCTATTCTAGTGTTTCCATAGAAGCGTCTCTTCTGGATTCCAGACACGTTACAATATATATGTAATTATGTATTTATTTAGCTGAAGTAAGTACAATATATCCTAGTTGTAGTTACTGTGCAAGTCTAACCGCTCTTACCGCGCATTGAATACCAAAATTTGAGTAAAATGAGAAGTTGTCCCTGTGCTTAACTAATTAAGTACCACGCCATGAAGACGTATGGGGAGTGGATATACAGACTCACGTTTTCTTGACCTAGGAGCTGGTTGGAGGTGAGTGGTCAGCTTCACGCCCCTGCCGCTTTCCCCCCGGGGAAAGAGCCGCTGTACTCATTGGATAGGAGACTGGGTGGGCCCCAGAGCCGGTCTAGAAGACACGTAGAAGTGAAAATTCTTGCCCCCACCGGTACTCGAACCCCGATTCCTTGGTCGTCTAGCCTGTAGCCAGTCGCTATACCGGCTCTGAACCATCCAGTATCGGCCCAAAAATATTTTGTCTTTCAGTATAGGCAGTGATCAAAATATTTGCTGATGAATCGAAGAAAGGAAACTTTCTGCAATTCATAATACTTAAAATATTAATAATGTAGGCCTATGTAAATAATAGTGCCGGTCGATTTCCATGCTGTTTTATGACACCATATCAACGCAAATTTTATATACAACGATATTTTCAGCCCAACTTTTGAAACAACTGTTTCATCTCAGATGCTTCTCAGAAGCTGAATTTCCCGAGGGATGTAATGTTACTTACCCCTATATCATTTTTTATCACAGACGTAAGCCACTAAAATCTTCTTAAAAGTTCTCCCCTGAAGTTAAATCAATAAACGTGCGTGCCTGAGTTCATCTTCTGTGGTAACTTTCCCCTTACAAATTGACTTATATAGGGGTAAAGTCGTCAAGCAGACATTGGCACCGACTGTTCAGATTTCATTGACTCACTGAGAAAGGGAAGTCACTTTAAACATTGACTGTGTTACAAACTAGATCTGTCACATGTACGAAACTTGCTAAGGTTGGCTAACCCAATAAAAAGGACTGTGAATGAGTTTTTCAAACAAGGAACACGAACACGTTGAATGGTCACGGAAAGTAATTCATTCCCCTTGCTTCGTGTACGAAATTCTGGGCCCGGCCACGCCATAGCTGAAGCGGTTAGTCGCTGGTTTCCCACCGCGGCGGCCCGGGTTCGATCCCGGGTCTCATCAAGTGGGATTTGTAGTGGACACAGTGGCGCTGGTGCAAGTATTCTCCGAGTACGTCGGTTTCCCCTGCCAATCTTCATTCCGCCAAATTCTCCTTCATCATAATCACCCGGGGCTGGTACAGTAGGCCAATCAGTGACCGCCGTGCCGAGTGGGCCCAGTTGGACTCCACCCCCCACTAAGCGAATTAAAAAAAAAATAAATTTAAATTCTGGGCCCAGATAGCAGAGCATTCCTTTAAATTCTGAAACACTGACATTTCTTACAAATTCACGAATGGTTATCGTACCTAGTTACAGTTTAATAAGGAAGCTATGTACTGTTCTACTATTTACGTCTTTATGTGCATACAGTGTTGTGTTGTGGCTGCCGTTTAAATGAATCTGCACAGAAGAAGAGATTTGAATCACTGATGGTGCAGTCCAGTTTCCCTTCTTTCCTACTTAAAGACCAACCGCCGAACACGTTTATGTGGCAGTGAAACTTTAGTCTTGTATACGGCAGGTATTCGGTTCGAATCTCAACAGGGACACCGACTATGCTCACCAAGTTTTTTCGTGGTTTTCCTCTGTTCCTCCATGAAAATGGTACATCGATTGGGCCATGACCGCTTCCTTGCACATCCCTTCAAATCCACAATCATCGTATTGTCCGACACTATATAGACTCGCTAAATAACCAGCTAATTAAACTAACCACCATCCGTAGAGCTGCCAAAAATGACAGGCAGTGTCGTTGAACCGAAGCTACGAGAGGTCGACCGTCTGACAAAAACGAGGTTTTGTCTTTCTTAGCTTTCTAAGAAGAAGCAGCCCACACCAGTATGCAGGCGAACTTCAGAACACTTCTCTTGTTTCCGATTTTAACGCTTGTGTTCTTGCGTCACAAAAGATATCAATCCCTCCCAAATCGCGCATGTAACGTTCCCGATAAAAAAAAACACCGCTGTAGGAAGGGACTTTTGTACATATAGGCTTCCCAGAATGGCGCATAGACCTGCTTCTAAATCATCTGTATTATTCCTTTGTATTAGGATGTATCATTTGCAGAGATTGTGTGGCGTTGAATATGTTTCAATATTACAATTAAGAAGTAATGAATTTTGTAGGCTGTTAAAAGAACGCCAGTTACTCCTTTCCAGATAATGTCCCAACACAAATATAAAGCAGCCTTTCTCAACCTTTTTATCTTGGAGGAACCCTTGAAATATTTTAAGTATCAAGGATCCCTTGCATAAAAATTAACATATAGGTAGGTTCTGAATTTAATATAAATGCTGGTTGTAAACTGATCATAATTAGCGCTATTTATAACATGAAAATTTATTGACAATGTTGAATAGTAAGGTTACTGAAAACCATGAGATAAATCAAAGCAATATGAAAAAAATGTCATGTAAAAGAGTGTAATTTTTTAAACTAAAATTAAGAACGAAATTTACTTCTTTTACGTGAACTCTGTGCTTTTTTTTTCTGCATAAATATTTAATTCTGGGTCGAACTTTAGATAAACACAAACGGAATTTGTCGTCTACTGAAATAGGACGATTTCTCTCTTTGTTGTTGATGCTTGTTAAACAAGAAAAAGTTTGTTCACTCATGTAAGGAGTCAAAAACTGCAGCAATGTGTGTACTGTTTGCCTGTGAATGGCAGGACGCTCTTTTTTCGTGGAAATCCAGAACTTGTCCAGGGGATCAGCAAAACTCATTTTAAGTGTACGATAAGACTGCAACTCACGAAGTTCTTCCTCTTTTCTTAAAGTCAAGTTCTCGGGCTCAGCAAATGATTCAGACTAAGGGTTCCGCAGCCAATCTTACATTTGTGTTGAAAGGGAGGGAAAATAATGTTTAATTCGCTTCTGCAGTCTTCACAGTGGTTTTTAATAAGACTCGAGACTTTCTGATATCCTTCTTCACTCTCACGCCCCAGCAGCAGTGGAAACATTTCAAGATTTCCTTTCACAATATGATTTTTTTAAAGATTCAGTTTTCTTTTAAATCCAAAACGCTTGACACTTGAAATCAAAAAATTTTCTCCAGGGTCTTGCAGTGGCTTGTTCAACTGGTTCATTTGACGAAAAATGTCTGCTAAGTAGGGTAGTTTCTCCAGCCATTCTTCATCTTCAAAGCACGTTGCAAAATCTGGCCTACTGTTTTCTTATAAATACGTGTAATACTACAATTCGCCTTCCAGCTCAGACACCCTTCTGAGAACTCTGCTAAGCCACTGGATATTTCTGTATTTAGCAGATCTACATGCTGCTTGTCCAGGCTTTCATACAGTGTTTTAAATATTCTAGAATTAACTAGTATTTCTTTGATAAAGTTGACCATTTTTATACCATCATCCATAACTATTTTTCAATTCATCTCTAAGAGTTTTTGAAACCAACACCTCTCTGTGACTAAGACAGTGTGCTGTGACAAGACGACTGCAGTCACCTGCTCTCGCTGGTTCATCGCTCTCAGTTTTTTCTTTCATTTTTCTTCCGCCCCGAAGATGGAGGCTATACGTTCCTCCGAAACGTTGGTTTATACTATATCTACACGGCGCCACATCCCCGAAGACGGCATTCTTCATAGTCACCACCGTGAAAACCTCAAATCTTAGATAGATATTTGCTTCACTGAAGATATGCCTACACTGCTGTATTAGAAACTCCGTGACCTGTAGTCTACAAGCAAACTATACCGACCGAGCGATCGTCGCTTGTTGACGAAGTTAGTGCCAGCTTTAGCCGATAGAGGGTGTCGCGTGGTCAGCGCAACGAATCCCCACGGCCGTTAATTTCGATTTTCTAGACCGGAGCCGCTATTTCCTTGAATTAGCTCCTCAATTATCATCACGAGGTTGAGTGGATCCCGTTCCAGACCCACTACTTCTCAGAAAATCTGGTAGCGCCGGGAATCGAACCCGGAACCTCAGGACCTGTAGCCGGGAATTATGATCACTAGACCACAGAGGAGGTCACACTGCTGTATTAGACAGAAGGATAACTGACTCAGTAACAAATAAACTTCACGAACTTCTGTGCCCCATTACGACTCATTAAAGAGAACATGCTCGTTAGCTCCCATAATATGCATTTAGTGTTTCTCAAGATAAATGATTTTTTAGTATGTCTTAGGGCGGCCGCACACCAACTGCGTCAAGACAAGCATCAAGACATGAGACAAAAGACGCAGTCTTGCTTCATTCGTTCATTGAGCATCATGACTCAGACCGGTGTGCGGCGATGTTCATAATCTCATTTGTTTCACCTGTGCTCCTTTCTTTGAATCATGTCGCAGACATCGTGTCTTGGCTGTTACATGTCTTGATGCATGATGGTGTGCGGTCTACCTTAATAACTCTGAACCTGCATTTTTACCGCGGTTCTTTATTTCAGCCAGGAGAGTTAACTTGTCTCTGACCCTGAATAGGGAGTTCACCGGTTCAGTTCCCACTTTCTTCGCTATTTTTGTCACTCCTTCCTGGATAATACCGGAGTAATACTTCTGNTATATATATATATATATATATATATATATATATATACACAGATAAATTTCACAGTTGTTCGTTAGGAAGTATTAATTTCGTCGCGACCGTTTTGTCCCGATTAATCAGACCAGAGAAAAATGCGATTCATCTGATTTTTTTTTTTCATTGGCTCTTCCAGCCCATTCAGGGCCCAGGCCTCTTATTCAGTTCCGTAATCATTTTTCGCAGACGGTAGGATTCCTTGGATGAGCGATCAGCCCGTCGCAAGGCCGCTTCCTACACGCAGGACAACACAAACCCAGAATAAACGCATACACACGCCAAACATCCATGCCTTGAGTGGGATTAGAATCCACGATCCCAGCGTCCGAGCAAGCGAAGGCGGTTCATGCCTTAGACCGCGCGTCTGCTGTGACCGGCGAAGGAAAATTACCACCTTGTCTAATCATAAGTAATTGAAGGGTTCAAGGAATATTGTGTTAGTTGCGCTGAAGAAACTAGTTTTAGTAACTTCAGTTCGAACCCTTGCCAACTCTTCTGGAACTACAAACTTCCTCTTTCGTGTTGCAGGATAGTGTGAGTGACAAAAAAAAACTTGGTTTTAGTCTGCTAGAGAACTATACCGACCGAGAGACATCCGCTTGTCGGCGAAGTTAGTGCCAACTTTAGCCGATAGAGGGTGTTGCGTGGTCAGGGCAACGAATCCCCAAGGCTGTTAATTTTCAGTTTTCTAGACCGGAGCCGCTGTTTCCTTGAAATAGCTCCTTAGTTATCCTCTCGAGGCTGAGTGGACCCCGTTCCAGACCCACTACTTCTCAGAAAATCTGGTAGCGCCGGGAATCGAACCCGGGACCTCTGGATCTGTAGCCAAGAACTCTGACACCACTAGACCACAGAGGAGGTCTACTATCTGGTTTATACTTCTTAAATTGTTCAAGTTGACATAAGTTAAATGCCCAAGTTTCTGTTACTTAAGAATCGCTCTGGTACATCCTTCGTTATCAAACGTGACTGAAGAGAATTTAATAGACCCACAGCGGAGTGTCTGGAGTAATCTCGGTTTGCATAGTCGAGTACTGTATTTCATAATGCACGTGGGGTCCGTCCCTTGCCGACACTCTCTTTGGCGTCGTAGCAGCTTGACGCTCCGTTCATTAAAAGAGACCAACTTGAGATTAGGAGAGAGTTTCAACTTTTAATAGGGATGAAGAGGGAGAAAAAAACCCTAGATGGCACAACCCTGTTTTCATCTTACTTTATCACCCGTTGCTTTGCCTTTCTTCCCTCCTTGAGGACTACAGTGGCGGACACAGGAAAAGTGTCTGAGTAAAATAGTGGCAACCCAGCTACGAAACTTACTTGGATAATTTACGCCGCTGAATTAAGTATAGAGATTATGTGACGACGAATTATATACTGCTAAGCTTACTGTAACTGGTGAATTGCGGATGACTGGGAGGAAGAATTATTGCCTGTTTCAATGCACTATCCGGCATTTTTCTGGAAATATGAAGGAAAATCCCTATAACCGATCTTCCACCTGAGATTCGAACCAAATGAACCAGATCCTGCGCTGCTGTTCCATATGCTAACATATTCCACTATTCTCCTACCCTGTCTCAACTGCCAGTAAGTATTATATAACCTTGAATAATATGAAAATATGGTTTATTTAGAGTTTCATTAAAATACGCTGAGCTGTTCATTAGAATTACTTTGTTCAACCCGGTGGGATGTTCTCTGTAGAATTTAATTGGTGAAAAAAGGTAAATTTGTCCCTATGCGTAACTAATTCAGGACTACGCCATGAAGGCGTATGGGGGAGGGGATGTATAGATCCACGTATTCTTGACCTGGGCACTAGATGAAGGAGAGTGGTCAGATTCACGTTCCGGTCGTTTTACCCGCGGGAAAAGAGCCCCTATATCCGTTGGATGGGAGG
>NW_019737096.1:444634-446987 GCF_002891405.2 Cryptotermes secundus | reverse complement strand
CGGCTATACGTTCCTCCGAAACGTCGGTTAACACCACATATACACGGTGCCAAATCCCAGAAGACTGCTTTCTTCATAGTCACCGCCGTGAAAGCCTCAAATCTTACAGGGTCTCTGTTTTCAGTGCGTTCCTCTAAAAGTCATTAAACTTCTACCAGACTACACGGAACCACATCACAGAGGTTAGGCACTGCCGTGAGAACCTCAGATCCAGCAGTATTAATACTGTGTATAGGAGAATGGATTCTTGGGTTGAACTGAACTGGCTCAGGATCATTTCCAGCGGCTTGGCGTAGTACTGTATCAGCTCTGCTGAACCAGAAAGCTTACGGGCTCTGTGCGGGTATATCAAGCAAGTCTCCTATTTGCCCTAATGTGCAGAATTGACGGCATTGGAGAGAGAATTGCTTGCTTGCGACACTGCCGCAAGTGATCCGACTATGACGTCACACTGATGTTGTTACAGGTGAGGATTGACAGGAGAACCTCTCCCTCCTGATGCGGCAGTGTACGCTCCTGGGGCGAGGGCTTGCTTAATCAGAATGGCTACACATTGTGTGGAGGCGGTAGGTGGAAATGACAGCGCTGTGTGAAAAACCTGCCCATCAAAACGTTCTATGACGACCTTTCACATATAATCCTTTAAAGCATGCCCTTCTGTCATCAATGTCAACATTTTCATTTTTAAAGAGATGGAAGCCGGGATAGCGTATTCGGTATAGCGACTGGTTACGGGCTGGACGATCGAGAGGTCGGAGTTCGAGTCGCAGTAGGGTCAAGAATTTTCACTTCTCCATATCGTCCACACCGGCTGTAGCGTCCACCCAACCTCCTACACCAATGGTTCTCAACCGTTGTCAGGCCGCGGCCAGGCGGTTCAGAAACACTGTCCTATGCAATGGGTACGGGGGGCTCTATCCCGCGGGTAAAGCGGCCGGGACGTGAAGCTGATCACTCACTTCCAGCTAGTGCCTAGGTCAAGAAAATGTGGATCTTAACATCCACTCCCCCATACGTCTTCATGGCGTAGTGCTTAATTAGTTAAGCACAGGGACAACTTTACCTTTGCCTTTATTCTACAACAGATACATAACTGCTACAGAAACGAGACACGGTGTAAGAAGAGGTCTAGTAGAGATTAGATTCCAGTATCGCATACTACGACAAGAACCGCCACTGTATAGTATCCGTTACTGGATCGTCCCACTCCCACGTCGCGTCCAGATCATGCCGGTCCTCCTAAACTGATTAGAATTTCTAATGGAGAGCAACCAGCATCTCATTATCTCACGGAGGGCGCTATGATGCTTACGTGCAAGTCGACAACGCAGCTAGCTGCAGTCCCGCAAGGTCCATTACATGCACAAACGATAACGATTGCATCCTTCTAGCAGCGTACTTAGATGATGACTTTCTGCAGGCTACCTCACGGTTCATCATCAGCGCTCGTTTCTGTCATCCTAAACTTGACCCTAGTAGAAATGTTCTATGGCGCGCATTACAAGTGGGCCTAGTGCCAATGCGGAGTAAATAATGTATGAAAATTACAGCTGTCAGAAATTATTTACTGTAGGTTAAAATTGAAGTACTACTTAGCATTTATAGAACTATAAGGTTTATTTTGGACTCTGTCCATCGTCTGGTATACGTAAGACAAAAACACACAACGTTTCGGAGACTGGATCTGTCTCCGTCCTCAGGTGGATGGTGTAAGATAGACCTACTCAGTTGGGCCCGTTAGAAAGAGCTAGTCTCAATCACTGGACAAACCCCGGTCAGTAGAGAACAGCCTATAAACACTTGATAGCAGGTTCCATCATTGGGAGGTAAGAACAAAACCACAAGAAAAGACAAGCTAAAACTTTTGTGCCAAGCGTACACTTGTCAAAAATGTAAACGGGCCCAACTGAGTAGGTCTATCTTGCCCCATCCACCTGAGGAAGTGTTGTGGTTTTTTGTCTTATATATACCAGACGACCGTGTAAACTGGACCAAATTAATGCAGATCCTAAAGGAAACAGGTATCGATTGGCGTGAAAGAAGATTGATTAGCAAATTGTACATGAATGAGAAAGTTAGAGTACGACTGGACAGAGGGGAGACAGGAAGTGTGCAGATTGGAAGAGGAGTTCGACAAGGATGCTGTTTATCACCAATTCTGTTCAACTTGTACAGCGAATGCCTTACCAAGAAAGCTCTGGATGGGCTCGGAGACTTCAAATTAGGAGGGCAAATTATTCAAACTGTGAAATATGCAGATGACCTTGTGTTAATGGCTAAGGAAGAAACTGTGCTACAGGGCATGATTGATAGATTAATTGAAATTGGAAGGTGCTATGGCATGGAAATGAAT